>NC_079438.1:58311856-58443646 GCF_903798145.1 Danio aesculapii
ACAAACTTATTTCATTGAGGGATTTTCACTGTTAGGTTTTATAGTGTCCTAAAATAACGTTTCTGTGACATTCTTGTAATAATGTAGTCAATAAAATAATGCATATGTAATATTTAAACATTTTAAATAACGTCCTGAGAACATTATAATAACATGAGACTGAAGCACTTTTAAATAATGCAATCTAACAAAAAAGAAACATCAAAACATTGCCTAAATATATGAAGATAATGTTTTTAGTACTTGGAAATTGCTCTGATTGATTTGTTTCTGTGGTGTTTTATTCCTCTACAGGCTTTCTTGGCCAATTTTATGGTGGGTAACAAGCTTAAATACCAAAATAAAATCACAAAAAACACTATATTAAATTTCATTTATTTAAAATAAACGTTGAGTCTAAAATTCATTCAGAAGTGTTTGTTTAGTCATATAAACTGCTAATCCTTTTTTTTTGTTAAAATAAAATACTATTATTTGAGCATTTTTAATTAGCTATTTTTTTGTAACTCCTTATGAAATTTACTAATAATTTTCCGCCCCATTTCTTCTATTATAAGGCCATTTAAACCATCAGAGTTTGTTCAGTTAGTTTCAGAGAAGCATAGCCGTGGATCTTCACATTATATTAGGAGTCTGAAATGAAGAACTACACTGAAAGTGTCACTTACATCTACACACTCATTGTGCAAGTGTGCAGGAATATGCATTAATATACTAATGCTGACTTTAGTTGTAGACATAATAACCTCAACTCCTGTAATGAGTCACATCATGAACATAAACACACATGTCCTCATAGAGAGAGAGAGATGTGTGTGTGCCTTAGAGTGATTATAGTTTCACACACTCATTCATTCCACTGTCTGGAGGTCGCTTGATCCCGTTATAACCTACGTGACCTTCAGTAGATTTCCATTCCACATGCCTGGAGCTAAACGTCACATCACTGCTCAACGCCTGAGCTTTTCCTCAAAAACATGCCTATGCCCATTTATTTGATGCATCTTGTGTTTTTATAATCTAATTCTGGCGTTATCGGGATTATATCATTAGTTCCTGGAAATCCCAAGGTGAGCAATAATTCAGTCTTTGATAGAGTCTTGGAAATTTGGCATCAACACAAACTCAATTTAGAAATGTAGCATGGATATCTGCAATGTTATATAATGTGATATAAATACAATTTCACCAGCTCACTTGAATAAATGAAGAGAATTCACAATTTTGCATTGACTGCAATGATTTTATAGGGGAGTGCATCTGCATTAAATATAATAAACAAACTACAAGCATGAATAAATATAATAGAGCAAAGATGCAAATGAAATAAACAGTGCTTTATGGTTAGTTCTGGATAGTCTAACAGCATTCAGATGCAGAAATGTAATAATTTAATGTAAAACAACACTGTATAGTCTTCATTGTGTGAATAATTATAATAAATATTCTTTGTTAAAGCTCTGTATTGTATCCAGTCAGAATTTCTTCTGTTTGAATGGTCTAAACATGCATGAAAACACACGCAAATGAGAAAATATACACTATTATTAATTACAGTCACTACAATTACAATTATATTACTGTTAAACTCTGTAGCGACTCCACAAATTACATGTATTCTGAACTGTAGTGTGCTCAGCTATAATCCATATTCTACCATGTGATTATTGCACATTATTGCACAAAATGATATATTGTGCAACTCTAACACTCACACACACAGTGTTTTGTATGTAAACACTGAAAAGCAGCACATTTCCAAGCCTTTCCTTCATCAGAGGTGAACTGACTGACTCTGACCACCTGCTGCAGATTTACACTAGAATCTGGGACAAACTGCAGAAACAATTAATGCTACTAATTATCCTAATCTGTGCTGTAAATCGGGAACATTTATGCTTTATAGATTAGTACATTCTAAACTCAATGCTCTCTAGAGCCAAACAAAAAAGCAGGTCTTGTATATTGTACTTTTTTTCCGCAGTTAAAGTAGTATAGATTAGGGCTGCAGGAAAAATATGTGATATTGGTGTTGAGTATTGTGATAATGATATTTCTTACCATATTAAAATATTAGCTCTTTTAAAATATCTTATTTCTGTAATAGTATTAAGGTAAACAGGTACTTTTAAGGTCTAATTAATTGTAATACAAACTAGTGCAAACATTTAGTCTGAGTAAAAACAACCAATGCATTAAATTACACTGTAAAAATATCTCGTAAAGAATAGTTTCGATTTATATTGTGATTCACATGGAGTTTTCTGTTCGTTTACGGTTGTGAGTTGCATTATGGGATGTTGATCTCTGCTTTGTTGATTTTTGATGTTGAAAATTCAACTCTTCAGGTTAACAAAGTGACTTTTAGTAGCTTAAAAATAATCTAAGACATAAGAAATGCACAGAAAATGCACTGTAAGATTATTACAAGGTGTTTATAGCATAATATACAACATCAACTCACTCAAATATAGCACTTTAAACTATTAATAACTATCATAAAAGTCACTTTTTCCAACTTTTCAAGGTTTAAAATTTGTTGGAAGAAAGATCAATGTCTCATAATGCAATTCAAAAGCAGAAATAAACGGGGAAACATAAAAACATTAATCACAAAACATAGAAAACTGTTACTTTACACTGCATTTACTATCAATACTTGCAATATATTGTTCAGCTCTTGTATAGATGACATAAAAAACAACCCAAGCACAGAATCCCATTAGTACTCACACAAACATGGCGATACCGGTGTTGGCCATGGCATAAGAAAGTCCTAGGATTCCACTTCCCATGATGGCATTGCCCAAATTAAACACTGACATCCCGAATGACGCAGATCCAGGGCTCTATAAAAGCAAGATTTATGTGTCATTTACACGCATGACACCACAGAATCTGATTCAACCTCTCAAACTAATGAACCCACTTACATATTCAGCCTCATATTTCTTCTTCCCCAAGTGATGATCTGACAGGAAGTTCTGACTTTCTGCTTCCACATCACTATACTGAATCCTGTAATCACATCAGCGGGTTAGATGAAGCTTGAGTTTTGCATAAAGGTCACTTGTGTAGGAAAATAAAGCAGGTTTTACCCATTGAGAGGGACTTTCGAGGCACAGTCCTGGTAGCTTGTGTATTCATTGCTGTTTGTACTGCTGCTGTCCATGTCTGGAGCGATGTTAAAGCGACTCATCTGTGCCGGGGCTTTGTTCATTCTGCAATTTAAAAACACAATGCATTAGGATTTGGGTTCAGCTTGAACATTTGTGGGAACACACCTTCCCATTATTACCCATTATGTAATTACTTTGACTGAGATCACCAGCATTTACAGTTTTCTCTTGACTCCTGATGTCTGATGATTAATTATGGTATTATAAAATTATTTTACACTACACAAAACGATATATAATATATGATAATATAATATATGATAATATATTATAATATACAAAAAGATATATAATAAATGTACATTTTACTTACAGGTTTTAATTGTACCTTAAGATCATTTATATGATATTGCATTTTTGAGCAATGGAAAACCTTTGACATTTGTTTTGATGTTTTATTTGTTTATTGTTGTACTATTTTGTTTATTATATACTGCCTGGATATAGTGTTTAAACATGTTTATCAATGAAAGAAAGCCTGTTTGTCATCTGAAGGTCTAATAAAGGAGGAAAAATAAATTATTTATTTCGCGTGTCCCCAGACATCTCTCAATGCGCGCCCCCTAAATGCGCGTCCCCGAAACCCTCATCGGAGCCGCGCCTCAGACTGCAGCCGGGCATCAGGTCATGTGACCAGCGCTCAGAACGAGTGGAAAATTACAAACCGGCACCGACAACAGATCCGCACGCGCTGCATCCGCCGCATCGTCATCAACTATTAATACCGGCATCTCATCAGTCTATATTTATATTTAAGACACAATATACTTAAACACCACGAATAAACTATTTAACGTTAAATATGGTCAGAATATCTATTTAACGGATAACAACCAATACTGATGGCACTATTAGCTGATGTAAAGCATCCCAGCGTTTTACCATTTCCCAGTAAACCTCCTAAACCTTTTACATAAGACTGTATAATAATGATAATATTCACAGAATGAGGAAAATTGACATGATCGCTCGCTCTTGTGTGTGTGTTGAGCAGACGCCCACGCATTTATCAACAATCACAATGCAAATCAATAGACAACATGAGGTGAAATGTATTAAATCATATAATATATGACATTCATCCCAAAACAAAGTTTTAACACACATTAATACTTAAGATGATTAAAACCGCGCAAAAATTAGGGTGTTTGATGAATGAATGAAGGCTTTTAAACGGATGTGTGTGGAAAGATGATGAAACACCATCAGTGAGTCACGCCGAGACGAACACAGACACACAAACCAGCCCAATATTAATAAAAACAAATAAATATAGGGGGAAACGAACATATAATCAGAGATAAAACAATGTGATCAGGTTTAAAAGGGGTCAAGAAGTCATTGCGGCTCTGATATACAGCAAGATGTTCTTACGAGATCTTCTTACCTCAAATTAAAGAGAAATCCGTTTTTTCAGCTCCGGTATGAATGGAAAAAAGTGAGCAAATCCGGCAGGTTGTGAAGAATGTTCCAGAAATCGATAACAAATGGCTAACACTTTAAAAAATGTACCGTTATAGATATCAAATAAATATTCTTAATAATTAATAAAGTAAGACATAAACAGGAACACTGTAATACTACAAACGCCTAGTGTAACAATAAAAAACGTTAATATTAATGTCGGAGATTAACGGAGATGTGTTCTGGGCGCGTCCGGTATCACAGTCGTGTTCCGATGCTCTGAATGACGGTTTATATTCGCATTGCATCAGCCGTGCTCGGTGTGGGCGGAGCCTGTTTTTTTGGATTGTATACAAACAGTGGAGGAGCCCGCCAGCCTGACCCAGACACAGGAGACCGTCTTTATATCGAAATAAAATCAGTCAGGTTAAACATTAAACATCCCAACAATTTCTTTAAACCACCATTGAGCTAAAGTAAAGCCTTTTTCGTGAGCTAAAGACATTCATTAATGTCTAACGCGAGTCTAACACTTCCGTTTCCTCTTTGAAACCCGAAAGCAGCCAACATCTCAATATAAATACAATATTTATTGATCCCAAATTCAATATAAACTGCTCATTTATTTTTATTTACATGTTTTAAGCGCTCTCAAAAATAAATAGTCAGATTAAATTAAATAAAACATTAAATATCGCAATTTTCTTTAAACCAGCACTGAATAAAGACTTTATCATGAGATAAAGACACTTAATAGTCTCAGTAATGTCTAACACTTCCGTTTCTCTTTGAAAACCCAAAAGTTGCTAACATATCAATATTAAATCAATTTCTATTTACCTCAAATTCAATATTTTTACTGATATAAGTTCTCTTGAAATTAAATGAGTCAGATTAAACCCTTAATATCACAATAGTTTCTTTAAACCAGCACTGAGAAGAAATAAAGACTTTCTCTTTAGCTAAAGAAATTATAAAAGTAGCAAAAGAGCCAACATCTCAGTATAAAGTCAACTTACTTATCTAATTTCAATTCAATGTAAGCTTTTTAATCATTTTTACATATGTTATAAGCTCACTCGAAATTAAATGAGTCACATTAAACCTTAAATATCATACTAGTTTCTTTATACCAGAACTGAGAGGAAATAAAGACTTTCTCATGAGCTAAAGACACGTTAAAAGCAGCCAAAATAGCCAACATCAGTCAATTTATTTACCTCAAACTCAATATAAACTCTATTTAATTTATTTATGTATGTTATGAACACTCTTGAAATAAAATGAGTCAGATTAAACATCAAATATCACACTAGTTTCTTTAAACCAGCATTGAGTAGAAATAAAGACTTTCTCGCGAGCTAAAGACACTCATGTCTAACACTTCCGTTTCCTCTGTGGAACCCAAGAAATAGCCAACATCTCAATATAAGGTCAATTTTTATTTATCTCAAACTCAATATAAACTGTTTATTTATTTTTATACATGTTATAAGCTGTCTCGAAATAAAATGAGTCAGATTAAACCTTAAATACCACAATGTCTAATAGAAATTGTCCCAGTAATGTCTAACACCTCCATTTCTGTGAAACCTAAAAGTAGCCAACATCTCAATATAAAGTCAATTGAACTCAAATTCAGGTCATACTTTATGTTAATGTACAATTCATTCCTATTGACAGATCATTAATTATGACATTTGGCTTAATAAACTACTAATCAGCTGCTTATTAATGGTTAAGTAATGTAGCAGTTAGGTTTAGATTTGCCGATTAGGTAGGATTAGCAATATAAAATAAAATCATACTTTATAACTAATAAACAGTTAATATCTTATTAATATGCAGATAATAAACCAGTAGTAAATGGTTTTAATTGTTACTTAATCTAAAGCAGGGCGACCAACCCTGTTCCTGGAGATCTTCAGTCCTGCAGATTTCAGTTGCAACCCATATCAGACACACCTGCCTGTAATTATCAAGTGCTGTTCAGGTCCTAATTAATTGGTTCATGCGTGTTTGATCAGGGTAGGAGCTGAACTTTGCAGGAAGGGAGATCTGCTGGAACAGGGTTGAGCAGCCCTGATATAAAGTGTTACACATATTTACTATGAACTGTTAAAAGCAGTCAGATTAAACATTAAATATCACAACAGTTTCTTTAAGATTTAGACTTTTCTAAAATATGGAGTTCCTTATCGAGCTAAAGTTACAGTTTACAGTCTTATTAATTAATGTTTTGTGAAAAATGTGTATTAGATATAAGATGAGAGAATCATGGAGATAACTTGATGTTTATTGTTACAGATTATTATTATTTATTGTGACTGTTATGAAGACGGACTATTAAATAAGCCTAGGATTTCTTCCTATTCCTTTTCAGACATATATAAGTAGAATTGTTTTGTATTATGTATGTATGCATGTTTTGTTTATTAAAATTATTACAGTTTTTATGTTTTATATTCGAAATGAAGTCTAAAAGTCCTTTCCTCTTTTTCCTTAAAGTCTCAAACTGTAGCAAAGACCACAATATAAAGTCAATTTTCATTAACTCTAATTCATTATGAACCAAAATTCTTGATCTGATCAAGAAAAACTATTATGTGAACTGCTGTTTATTTGATTTTTGTCATTCTGTAGGACTCTATTGTTATCAAATCTTACAAAACAAATTAAATAAAGACATAAAAGCTCTTGTTTATGCCGATCTTCATGGCAAAAATATTATATAAATAGTTTTTTATCAATTATTTTTGCTAAAAACTGGTTTAACAGTGAAATACGATCTCATCAAATAACAAATAAAAAAATACCAATAAAATAAAATAAATTGGGCATAAAATAAACTCCAATCTAAAACAATAAATAAAGTTTCATAGTTAGAGAACATTCAAAAGCAAAGTATTAAAAGCTCTAACTTCATTTAAATGCAATCTGCTTTCCAATATCGTAGATTCATGATTGCCCAATTTCACAAAAACCACAAATATAGACCACAACCCACCGTATGCCCTAAATTCAGAGAGGAAGTGGTATTTCCCAATGCAAAGCACACGAAACTTCTTACGTAGACATAACAGATGACGTATAGTAAAAGAAACATTTGTGCAAAGCAAAACACTGAATTTAATCTAATTTCAGTCTACAGAGGAGCAGATGCCAAAGACAATGACTGTCTATGAGTGAAGAAGATCATGAGATCACACGACTGATGCTGAAGAGATAAACAATAGGAGGAATTTTCCTAAATATATGTAAGAGGCAGCCTTATTATTTTGTATTATCATTCAGATCATTACTATTATTATTAGTCCTCTTACTGATCACCCAATTATCATTATTATGCACCACTTTCCTCATTCTCCATCCTCAATTGTTTTTTAAATGAATTTTAATTGATTGTTTTATTAATACTAATACCACCATCAATACTGCTTGTTATACTTTTCTATATGTGCCTTTGCTAATATACTTCCACACCCAGTTACTATTACACAAACAAACACAAGCACGCATGCTGTTGTACTTTTTTATATGTTGCTTTGCTAATCCACACTCAGTTCCGATCACACACACACACACACACCCACTCACAGGCGCACAAACACTGTTGTTTTACGTTCCTCTGCTCATGTACTTTCGCAACCAGTTACAATTACACACACGCACACAAACATACTGGTGTACATTTCTATATGTTCCTTTGCTAACATACGTTCCCATCCGGTTACAATAATACACACAAAAAAAACACACTGGTGAACGTTTCTATATGTTCCTTTGCTAACATACGTTCCCATCCGGTTACAATAATACACACAAAAAAAAAACACACTGATGAACGTTTCTATATGTTTCTTAGATAATATACAATCCCATCCAGTTACAATTACACACACACACACACACGCACACACACACACAGGTGAAGGTTTCTATATGTTCCTTTGCTAATATACATTCCCATCCAGTTACAATTGCGCACACACACACACACACACACACACACACACACACACACACACACACACACACACACACACACACACACACACACAGCTGAACGTTTCTATACGTTCCTTTGCTAATATACAATCCCATCCAGTTACAATTATATACACACACACACACACACACACACACACACACAGGTGAACGTTTCTATATGTTACTTTGCTAATATACATTCCCATCCGGTTACAATTACACACACACACACACACACACACACACACAGGTGAACGTTTCTATATGTTCCTTTGCTAATATACTTCCACACCCAGTTACAATTACACACATGCACGCACAAGCGTGCGCACACTCACACACATTGTTTTTGTGAACTGTGGGAACATTCCACAGGTTTCCATTGATTTGTACTGTACTAATTTTATTTTCTAAACCCAACCCAAAAAAATATCCATCTATACTGTAAATCCTGTAACTAAATCAGCCCACTATCATCTAAAAAACATTGCAAGAGTTAGATGCTTTATCTCCAGTGAGGACTTCGAGAAACTTGTTGATGCTTTTATCAGCAGCAGGGTGGATTACTGTAATGGACTCCTCACTGGCCTTTCCAAAGAGAAAATCAGATAGTTGCAGCTCATCCAGAACTGCTTCCATGATTCTGACCACAACCAGAGAATCAGAGCACATCACACCTGTCCTCAGGTCTTTACACTGGCTCCCAGTTACATTCAGAATAGATTTAAAGCATTATTACTGGTCTATAAATCACTAAATGGCCTCAATATATTAAAGATAAGCTCACTGAATACAAACCCAACAGATCACTCAGATCATTAAGATCATATAAACTAGAAATTCCAAGAGTTCAGTCAAAGCAGGGGGAATCAGCCTTCAGCTACTAACAGCGCCCCCTACTGCTGGAATCAGTCAATCCAGAATTGATCAGATGTGCTCCAACATTAGGCACATTCACATCAAGACTGAACACACATCTGTTTAGCTGTGCCTTTACTCAATGAGCACTGTGCTACGTCCAACAGATCGAACTTGTATGTCTTTCTTTTCTTTTTAATTCTTTTTTAGCACATTTTAATCTGTTTTTAATTATTTTTACTCTTTGCCGTTTTTATTTTCTTGTGTCTTTTATTCTTGTTTATGTAAAGCCTTTTGAATGACCATTGTGTATATATAAACATGCCTTGCCTAATTTATAAGCCTTTTGAATAATGGGGACATGCGCGTGTCACTACACAAATTTGTGTCCTGATAAAGTCTTGTTGTGGTTGTTTGTTTATTTGATTGGTCACCTGTAGATTGTAAGTCTGTTTGCCTAAGTGAATACATAAATAAATAAATACTGACACAAATACTGTGCATTCATGAAGTGTGCTTCACACAGGTGACAAACCACCTGTCAAAATACTTTCACAAAAAATAAAATATCTGAGCACAAACAAGTTACTTTGTATGAATGTTGATCCGATGAATGCCTCCTTAATTGTAAGTCACTTTAGAAAAAAGCGTCTGCTAAATGACTAAACTTAAAATGTAATAAATATAAAATAATTGTAAAAAAAAGGGGGGAATGTTTGGGATGACGTTAGACACAAGTGACAGATTAAGCGAGTCAGGAATGAGTGTGGCCCCACACTGGGACCTGCGCTCTGCTTTGGGTCACTGCCGACAGGGCAACGAGTTGAGTATGTTGTTTCTTTTGCTCCCAGCAGAACTTAAACGAATCACTCGCCTCACCACCTTCACACAGAAGTTATTCGTCAACCCCCGATTGGCCAAATCCCCCAGTGGAAGTGGAGCAGGGCCGTACGGGACTGCGGTGATTTACCCTCGGATTAAAGGCCACTGCAGCCTTTGAGCTGGACGCCACAAAAGAGCAGGGACGCAGGAATGTCTGACCTATTGAAACAGGCCGTGGGGCCCCAGGCGACGCCCCGACTCCATAGGTAAGACTGGATCAACAAAAGCATTTTTCTGTCTCCACACTGTGTGAACAACCCACGGAAGAAATCCCAGCTCTGGGCTCTGATTGATCAAATTTGCATTGAATCCTTCCTACACTGTAAAAAATGCAGGGTCCTACACAATTCCTTCATGTGGTCCTAACACAAATCGATTAAGTTATTGTTTTTACAAATTTAAGTGGATTAAACATAAAAAAATTAAGTTGTCGCACTGAAAAAATGTCATTTTCTGAGTGTAAAACTGATTGTGCACCAGGATAAATTCTCATTTATTTATTAGTGACTATGGTGATTTAAAGTGGTTCAATTAAGTCAAAATTTACGTTAAATGGTCACACTTTAGTGTAGGTCACAATTCATGCTATGAACTACTGGCTTATTACCCAACTGTTCATTAGTAATTAATAACTGTTCAAGCTAATTAGTAGTTTATTAGGCTGGTAATGTTCGTTAATGGTTTGTTAATACTGTTAATTGTGACATAAACAGAAGTTTTAGCAGTAAAATATGTTCCCTTAAAGTTTATTTACAGCTTCTCCTGTCAAGTTTTTTTTTTTTTCCATGGGAAGCGGCGTACACACATTTCCGCCCATGTTTTGTGTGTACGCCACATTTATAAATGAAACTCCAGGGGTCTGATTTATATAATTTGCGTACAAACCTTCCTATAAGTGAACATACACCAGAATAAATACTCATTTACTTATTAGTGACTATGGTGATTTAAAGTGATTCAATTAAGTCAAAATTTAAGTTGAATCGTAACACCATGTCACAATTCATTAACTACTGGCTTACTACCTGTCTATTATTAAGATATGAACTGTTCATTAGTAGTTATTATAAAGTATGATCTTATTTTCCATCACTTATCCTACCAATACCTAAATCCATCCACTACCTTCCTAATTTTTAATAAAGAGGCAATTGGTAGTTTATTAGGCTGGTAATGTTTGTTAAGACCGTGAATTGTGACCTAAACAGAAGTTTTAGCAGTAAAATATGTTTACTTCCAGCTTCTCTTGTCAAGTTTGTATTTTTGGGATCACATCTTTTGCATGGGAAGCGGCGAACACACATTTCTGCCTCTGTTTTGTGCGTACGTCACATTTATAAATTGCAGGGGTCATTTATAAACTTTAAAAACCCTCCTATAAGTGAAAGTACACCAGAATAAATTCTCATTTATTTATTAGTGACTATGATGATTTAAAATGGTTCAATTAAGTCAAAATTTAAGTTAAATGGTCACCCTTTAGACCAGATCACAACACATGCAATTAACTACTGGCTTATTACCTGCCTATTATTAAGATATTAACTGTTCATTAGCAGTTATAAAGTATGATCTTCTTCCGCATCCCTAAGTCTAAACTCAACTTCTACCTTACTAACAATTAATAAACAGCTAATTAGTAGTGTATTAAGCTAGTAGTGTCAGTTAATGTTTGATAATACTGTGAATTGTAACCTAAAGTGTTAAACAACTTCCGCATAGGAAGTGACGTATATACGCACGTTTCCATGCCAGATTTGTGTGTACGACATGTTTATAAATGGGGTCTGATTTATAAAATATTTGTAGAATCCTTCCTAGACTGTAAAAAATGCTGGGTTACATAATGGGACGCCTAATTTATTTATTTTCTGAGCATATATAATTAATTCTACACATTATCAATCTAGGGTTTATTTGCTGAGTGAATTGTATTAATTAGTATATTGTATAAGTATCTGCGGCCAAGTTTATGATTTCAGTTCACTGACGTACATGTTTACTTTGTACATGGGTTATTTCTAAATGTAAACTATCATTATATACTGTACATAGTCGACACCAATATGCTTTTCCTTATTTTTTTCAATTTTTTTTGTAATTGTCATTTTGTTTATGAACAGAAAAAAGAAAAGGTTTAAAAATACTTGAGGAACAGTAAATAGTGAGTACATTTTCATTTTTTGGTGAACTACACCTTTAACTAAGTCTATTAGCTCAACAGACTGATAATTAGCTGCTTATTAATAGTTATTAACCCTTTAAGGTGCACTTCTTTTTTGGCCCACATCTTGGATTGAATAATATACTGACACAACTCTGATAAATAGTAATAAGCAATTAAAATAATGGCAATAAACTATGGATAAATGTCAATCAGGTAGTTATGATGCCAGAGTTAAGATAATATTTGGGCTTAGGTATTAGGTACATAAAAATAAGATCATTTATAGCTACTAATATATAGCTAATATCCTAATAATAAGCCAGTAGTAAATAGTGTGAATTGTGACTCACACTAAAGTGTTACCCAATTGTTTTTAAATGCCAGGATCGTTAATGATTCAGCAGATAAAAAACCTGTGCACCCTTTTCAACAAATACAGATTATTTGCAATGACTTCAATCAAACATTTACTCACCCTACAGTGTCAACCCTTGACATTTCTTCATCTGTGCAAATGCAAAACATTGTTGAAGTCAAAATTATTCGCCCTCCTGTGATTTTTTCCCTAATATTTCTTAAATGATGTTTAGCAGATTCATAAATCTTATTTGTTTAATTTCGGCTAGAATAAAAGCAGATTTTAAAAGCATTTAAGGGTCAATATTATTAGCCCCCTTAAGCAATATTTTTTTTGATTGTCTCCAAAACAAACCACTGTTATACAATGACTTAATTACCCTAACTTTACTCTAATTAACCTAGTTAAGCCTTTGAATGTCACTTTAAGCTGAATACTAGTATCTTAAAAAATATCTAGTCAAATATTTTGTGCTGTCATCTCCGTTAAACAGAAATTGAGGCAAAAACATATACAGCGGGGCTAATATTGCCTTGTTTGATTAATTAAATGTTCTCTGGCATCTCATCTGTCCTAAGATCATCTTTCGTCAGAGCGTCAGATCATCCTGGAAAGTTTTTCTGCAAACCTGAGAAGGGCTGCGATGTTTTTATTCTGCGAATCAGTGGTTTTCTCTGCGATCACCTCCCATGAGCACTGTACTTGTCAGTGTTTTTCTGGCGTTATCGTGTGTCTGACATCTTAATCAGAGCAGCTCTTTTTGAGCCACTTGTTTGAGATTTCTACACTTTACCCTCACACAGATCTTCGTAGGACGTCCCATCCCAGGGAGAGGTGTAGAGGTGCTGGATTTCTCCTTTTGGTAACCTATCTTCCCGACTAAAAGAGGCCAGAGTACAGTAGAAATCCCTTTGCAGAGCTTCTGAACTGGTTCACCTCTTCTCCAAAGTATTCAGATCACAGTGGCTTTCCCTGAAAAAAAAAAGAGCAGGTAACAGAAATGTTTAGTGTGTGAAAGGGCAAACCAAACCCCATGGCGTTTTCTGAGCTGCAGCTAAATGTTGTTCTGTAAATATACTAAAGGGATTTACTGTTTATGCATTCATTTATAGAGGTTTCTGGTTGATTGCTTTTATTAGACTGGTCTCTCAATGATCCCTCTATCCTTTTAAAATTAAAGTGGAATACTGAGATGAGAAGTTGTTTGGATCCGGTCACACTTTATAATTCACACTAATAAAAGATTATCATAGAGCAACTCAGTGGATCAGTGGTCAGCACTGTCGCCTCACGGCAAGAAGGTTGCTGGTTTGAGTCCCGGCTGGGTCAGTTGGCATTTCTGTGTGGAGTTGGCATGTTCTCCCCGTGTTGGCGTGGGTTTCCTCCGGGTGCTCCGATTTCCCTCACAATCTGAACACATGCGTTAAGGGAATTGATGAACTAAATTGGCTGTAGAGTATGAGTGTGAATGAGTACTAGGTTGCAGCTGGAATGGCATCCGCTGTGTCTGGATAAGTTTGCGGTTCATTTTGAAGGAAAAAATTATTATTATTATTATTATTATTTTGTGTGTGTGTAATTGTAATTTTAATTTGTTTATGGGAGAAGGGTTGGAAATAATATTTGTTTATTTTTCTGTAAAACTATCCTGCTATTTCTGTAAAAGTTTATTAAATAGATTTTTAAAAGGCTGCAGTATGTAAATGCTATGCAAAGTTATTTTTATTCATATTATTTCTTGTTTTATTTAAAAACTTTGATAGCACTTTATTTTAAGTCACAATTCATGCTATTAACAAACCATTAAAGGTATGGTTCACTTAAAACTGAAAATTCTGCTATCATTTATTCGTCCTTGCTTCAAAGTTTCTTTCTTCCATTAAAAACAAAAGAAGATATTTTGAAAAATGCTGGAAACCTGTAACCATCGACTTCCGTAGTAGGAAAAACAATACACTATGGCAGGTTATATCTATAAAGATTTAATAACCACTTGAGGGAGAGTAAATAGTGGTTCAATTGAAATTGTTTGATTTGGTTACACAATATAAGAAATCACAATAAAACATTAGGATTTTCAGCTTAATAAACTACTAATTAGTTCCTTATATATATATATATAGAGAGAGAGAGAGAGAGAGAGAGAGTTATTGGGGTTAAGGTTTTGGGTAGGATTAGATTCTAGATATATGTAGAACAAAATACTATTTTGCTAATAAACAGCCAATATCTTAATAATAGGAAGGTAATGAGTAGGCCCACATTGAATATGCACGCGCAGAAATCCGCAGATTTTCAGCCCATCGAGTCTAATTATTTAGTTGTGTGTAAATGTGTGCAAACTTACATTTATTCAGTTTTTAAATTAATTTCAGTAATATTACTGACTAATATGAAAATGTTCATAGGATTTACTTACAATACAGTTTGTAATCATTCCTGTCTTTTAGTCAATGTATGGTAGATAGATTAAATGAGACCAAATAATTTGATCTAATTGGATTTGCATTGTAAACATTAAATAAAAGTTAAAAATGTACATTTTAAAATATTATGTTTTAAGTTACGATACACTCAAAGTCATTCCGCATAAATCCGCAGATTTTTTACAATGTTTTGCGCAGAAATAGCGAAAGATTTTCGCAGATTCTGTCTGGCCCTATAGTAATGAGCCAGTATTAATAGAAAGAATTGGTAGTTAAACTATAGTCTTTGCCAAATTTCTTCTACGTATCTTATTTTGTGCTTCACAAGAGTCATTTTGAGAAATATAATAATCGTAGGTTGTGAACGGCATCAGTGTAGTGAAATTTGTCTGATTTTATGTTGTGTTATCTTTGATATAAACTGCATCTTGAAACAAGTCACTGAAACCAAAGTTTACCAAAGGAATAAATAGTTGTTTATACTACTTTTAAGTGAACTCTACCATTTATCTAATTGCGATGGTCATTTTTTACTGTACATTGTTTTTTCTTTAACATTGAACATCTGCTGCATTAGTCTGCGTGGTGAATGGCTTGGTATTTCTCCCAGGTGAAAGTCCTGAAAGCTGACTTTGAACAGAAAATTCTATATATTAATAAAAAAAGTTCTGGAGAAAGTCTGGATTTCTGGGTTTTTGGATCACGGGGGGGTCCATGAGAGAGAAAACATCCCGCCGGTCTCCCGCAGAGAAGGCCAGAGGTCGGCTCATCTTCCCCCGGCTCCTGCCTCATTCTTATATAATCATTTTATCCCCTCGTATTAAACAAACAACCGCCTGCTGACCGCACTCATGGGAACCTGCGGAGACAGTCCGACACGCATCTCACGCTACAAACATCACTTCAACATCTTAATCAAATCACATTCCTCTTAATACACCCTGCTGAGGCCACCTTGAAGCTACAATCAAATATGTTAGGAAATTAAAGCTTTACCATAGAGTCTTTATTAGCATCGATGGTTCCAGATTGCCAATTTCTGAATTTACTCTCTGAATGTTGCAGCAGTAAAGAGCTGGGTTTCCATACTAATGAAGTGAATCTTTTCAAAGTTTAACTCTATTCAAAGTTCACGAATAAATTAAATGAAAAAAAAAAATTCATTTAGGTGGTTTCCATCATGATGTTACACGTTTAGAAATAAAGGTTAAAATCAATCACTGCGGTGGTGCCTGTTTTGCAAGTAAAAAAAAAACAAATTAGTGCCTTAAGGATCCATATTGGTACCTTTAAAAGTAAATAAAGTATCTAAAGGGGCCATATTGTAGCTTAAAGGAACATATTAACACCTAAAAAGTACATTTTGAAAGGGTACCAACAAGTGACAGATTCAGTGTGAGCAGCTGACTGTAGTATTGGTAACCTAGCAACCAATAGTAAACAATGCAAGCACAATGGAGTCACGTTGAAATGTTCGGCACATCAGAGTTTATTCGGCAAATATGTTTTCATCTTTCATGTTTTTCATATTAACCTTTTTAACTCCAAAACCACCTCAAGAGAGCATTTTTTGTGAAATTTGTCATTTAATTTTTTTTTTTTTAATATTAAAAATATGTTAAAAATATTGTCATTTCAAATCACTTGTTTCTCATGCAATGCAAATGGTGAAGAAATGTTATTTTTAGGTGAACTATCCCTGTAGTAAAGTGACTTTTGAGTACATTATATGACCGGCTAAAGCCATGATTAAAAAAAAACACCTGAGGGAAACTTGATAACATAAAAAGTAGGGCACGGGGACAGTATACACATGTCCTAAAGCTCTCAGTCACTTTGAAGCAGTCAGCACTTTCATCACTTTCTGTCTGTGTGTGTTATCATGCTCTCAGCGTGCATAGCTTCAGTATATGATCATAGCAGACTTATCAGACCGGAAAACAAACGCTTTTGACACAGACAGGAAGTGAAACGCACATACGCTCATCTGCATGTGAAACCACCCAAATACGCAGAGGCTCTCGGTGCATTTCTCTGACCCTGATCCTTTTAGATGTGTGTGTTTTTTAGAGCTTTATTAATGTATGTGTGCGTGTGTGTTTGTATGTGTGTGTGTGTGTATGTCCTGGATTTGGTGGTTTACAAGGACTGAACAAGAACTAAACTACTGCTACACCTGAAGTAAAATTAATCTTTAATAAAACTACAAATGGTACAATTTCGTGTGCCTGAATGTTTTCAACAGGTGAAATATAATCCCGACTCATCTTTGCGCATCCTTGCAGTTGCGATTTGTGACATCGATATTGCAGATATTGCGATATCGCTACTGAAACGATATATTGTGCAGCCCTATACTTAGCATTGTGTATGAAATGTGCTAAATGAATTAACTTGCCTTGCTTTACAGGGTCTTTCAACATTCAAAATTTGCCACAGGTCTCCTCTAAAGGTTGGGTTATGGACTACGAGCGGGGTACAGCCATGCAGTAAGTATTTTTTTTACAATATACAATACATTACACCTATGGAGAGTCAGTGCAAAACACCAATACCAATATGTGTGTGTGTACTGGTTTGGTGGTTTACAAGGACAGAAATTTGTATAATAAAATGGGTATGACCTAGTTGTATGCTATTAAGGTGGTTTAAGAGGACATATCTTGTGGCCTTGTTATTAAAAATGCTTAAAATCATAATTAATGGCATCTTATGACATTCAACCTTTGCTACAGTTTTACTGTGAGGGTTGGACTTAAGGGTAGGGGTGAGATGAAGAAAAAAAAACCCACATTAAAATACATTAAACCAATACCAACATATATATATATATATATATGTGTGTGTGTGTGTGTGTGTGTGTGTGTGTGTGTGTGTGTGTGTGTGTGTGTGTGTGTGTATACTGGTTTTGGTGGTTTGCAGGCCCAGAAATCTTTATAATGACATAGGAATGTCATAGTTGTACGCTACTGAGCTGGTTTAGGAGGACATGTCTTGTGTCCTCATAATACACACTGAATAAATTTTTAATTATTGGGTTATTTGACATTTAAATTTGCCACTGGTTTTGGTGAGGGTTGGCTTTAGGGGAAGTGGTTGCCATATACAGTAATACTAAGTTTTTTCTGTATAAAATACATTACACCTATGGTCCTTGTAAACCACCAACACCTATGTGCGTCTGCTTCTGAATACCTGCAGGCCAAGTTCTCTACACAGAGTGAGTGAGAGTAAGTTGAGATCTGGACTATATTTAGGTCAGTGGGTTATAAGAGGTGAGCAGAACTGCAGAGTTTAACATCTGCGGTCATCTCCATCTCATCAGCATCTCTGGCAGTGTAAATGTCAATGTGTGAAAAGAAACACCAGTGTGAATTTCTGTCTCAGTTCAAACTGGTTAATGCTGCTTCAACTAGTCTGATGCATCCATACATGTTCACAAAATGAGAAACCAGCCTCCAAAATACCATACCAGCACATAAATCATCATTTAATCAAGCATTTCATCTTGACTAAACTTTTCACTGAAGCTACATTGAAGGTCGAAGGTTCAGTTTTGGGTGTAATAAGGACTAAACCAACTGCTGGGTTAATTTAAATTAAATTTATAGGATCAAATTTAACCCAAAGTTTGAGTTTGTCCATGTTTTACCTAATTGAGGTTTAAATAACCCTTAGAGTGCAACCACAACAGTGACCAAAACGTATCCACAATGAGCCATGACATAAGTCCGGGGAATTTTCCAGATGAGAAAAGAGGAAGAGTGTGGGAAGAGAAGAATCCCGGGCATCTTTTGATATAAGGCTTTGGACCTGTAATCCGCTTACAGCTGAAAGAGCTCTGAATTCCTGGACCCGCAGGAGCAGAGGAGAAAAACCACCAAACACCATCAAAACTTTCCACTAATACTGTAAAAGACAACCTGAACCTCCAGCATATGAACCCACTGACTCTGTGTGGGGCGATGGAGGATTACGGGGAATCATGCATCAAACTGGCCGAAGTAGACTCATAAAACTGATGCTTTCTGTGCCATCATAATATCCTGCTGGGAGATTATTGTATAACTGGGATCAGGCATTACTCTGCAATATCATGATATATGTAGTGTTCAGCATACAGTATATGAGTATGAGAACCCCTCATAAATCTCCTTTATACATTTATATTTTCCACAGTAAGCTTTATAATATTATATATATGTGCATATATATTAGATTAGTCAAAACTGAAGCCAAATAACTTATGATAATGCAAAAATTTGCAGCTCAAATTTAAATATTAGGAAAAACTTAAATAAAAGATTTTAAACATAAGAAAAAAAATCAAGAGAAACAAAATAATATATACAATATTATAGTTTTTATTTCTAAAAATTATCGGTGATTAAAATATTATATTAATAAACACATCTGTTTTATAAATCTGTTTGTTTAAATACACCAAAATATATGACCTACACTGTAAAAAATATCCATAAACTAGTAGCTTTCTGTGTTTTGTTCCCGTTCATTTATGCTTGTGAATTGTCATGTTCAAGAAAACAGTCTGAGATGATTGGTGCATTATGACATGGTGCGTTATCCTGCTGGAAGTAGCCATCAGAAGATGGAGACACTGTGGTCATAAAGGGATGAACATGGTCAGCAACAATACTCAGGTAGGCTGTGGCGTTGACACCATGCTCAAATTGGTACTAATGGACCCAAAGTGTGCCAAAAAAATATCCCCCACACCATTACACCACCACCACCAGCCTGAACCGCTGATACAAGGCAGGATGGATCCATGCTTTCATGTTGTTGAGGACAAATTCTGACCCGACCAACCGAATGTGGCAGCAGAAATGGAGACTCATCAGACCAGGCAACGTTTCTCCAATCTTCTATTGTCCCGTTTTGGTGAGCCTGTGTGAATTGTAGCCTCAGTTTCCTGTTCTTAGCTGACAGGAGTGGCACCCGGTGTGGTCTTCTGCTGCTGTAGCCCATCCGCCTCAAGGTTGGACGTGTGTTCAGAGATGCTCTTCTGCAGACCTCGGTTGTAACGAGTGCTTATTTGAGTTACTGTTGCCTTTCTATCAGCTGGAACCAGTCTGGCCATTCTCCTCTGACCTCTGGCATCAACAAGGCATTTGCGCCCACAGAACTGCCGCTCACTGGATATTTCCTCTATTTCAGACCATTCTCTGTAAACCCTAGAGATGGTTGTGCGTGAAAATCCCAGCAGATCAGCAGTTTCTGAAATACTCAGACCAGCCCGTCTGGCAAAAACAACCATGTCACGTTCAAAGTCACTTAAATCCCCTTTCTTCCCCATTCTGATGCTCAGTTTGACCTGCAGCAGATCATCCTGACCATGTCTACATGCCTAAATGCATTGAGTTACTGCCATGTGATTGGCTGATCAGAGATTTGCATAAACGAGCACTTAGAGAGGTGTACCTAATAAAGTGACCGGTGAGTGCATATCTGTATATAATTTATAAATTGATTGAATTGAACAGAAATCATACTGTATCGGGATACATCGGGATATAAATGGTTATCAGGATATAAGATAACGTGTATCATCATATGAGAATTAATGCCATATCTCAAGCTTTACAGTTATGATTTAATAATCAGCATGCCAAACATCTAAAGCATATTTCCTTAATACCCACAGGAAATATGTTGGTTATATAACTGCAGATTGACATATATGTCTGTCCACTTCACAAATGCACATAACTGAAATAACAAAGCTCTTACAATTTCCTGTGCAGGGTAAAAAAGGAAGTGATGTCCTTCAGACAGGAAGAACAACACATACCAGAGCGCTGTCTCAGCCTGTGCCATTACATCACATACACTGACCAAACACACTGGACAATAACAGATATTACAGTCCTGCTCTGTGCATCGTCAGGCTCTGAAATAAAGATGAGTTTTAGGTTCATTCTGAGGAACTGGAAATACTATCAGACTACAGTGCAGCTTAAATAAATGTAATAAATAAAAATAAAATCACAAGAGACGTCTCTACAGCTGAAAACAACTACATTATTGATTTTTTAAAAATATTTCTCAAGTGCTGATTTATTTTCCAATACATTTTTAAAATTAATAGCTTTAATAATTAATTTCTAATAATATTTCACTAGTTATTTTGTAAGATCCTAGAATTCTTGCATTAACACATTGCAATTCAGCCTTTTTTATTTATAATTATTGTTTAGGGGTTTTCACCTTTAATGTTATAGGACAGTAAAGGACAGACAGGAAAGCATTGGTAGCAGAGAGAGGGGAAGGATTGGCTTAGGTTCTCGAGCCGGGAATCGAACTCTGGTCGCCGTGATCACCTTGGTGCTATATGTCAGCACACTTAACCACTAGGCTATTGGTGCCGACGCAATTCAGACTTTTAAGTAAACAATTTAAGCTGCTATTTAATTCCCTCAAAATTGCAACAAAAAATTCTGCCAATTGTAATCTTTATTTCTGACAATTATAAACATTTTCTCAGAATTTTTAAGACTTACGATTGTAATTTTACTAAGCTTTTTGCATCTTTTTGAAAAGAAAAGACAGTTTATAGGCTTATTCTGGGAAACTGGATATACTTTCACACTGCAGTGCAGCTTAAATAAATGTAATATCATAAAAATAACAAGAGATGTCTCTACAGCTGAAAACTAAATTACTTTAAGTCAAATATTTCCCAAGTGCTGATTTTTTTTCCAACACATTTTTAAACTTAATAGTTTTAATAATTAATTTTTAAGAATATTTTACTAGTTATTTAGTAATTTACTAGATTCAGCTTAAAGTGCTATTTACAGTTTTTCTCAGTGGCTTTGGTGCATTTCTCACAACACTATTTACATTTGCACAACAGTAAATGCATTTCTCAAAACAATTAGTACAAACTGCAAAACCTAGTTGATAACCTGCAGAAGCGTGTCACTTGCTGAAAATGGAGAGCTCATTCCTCAAAAGCAAGTATTGATGTCAATGAAAGTGTCAGTGTCATCATGATGTAAAGTCCTGACACCATTGTTTATGAACAAGATAGTCAAATGGCTTTGTCATGTTTTCATTATGACGGTTTAAATTTTTTCCAATGCAAAAAAGTCAGATTTTGGTGACACTTGCTGAAAATGCTCAAGACAGCACTAGATACTATTTGCATTTAAAGTTAGACATGACTGCATTTAGTGAGGTATCTGATATGCATGTTTCACATTTTACTGCATATGATCTTTACTATTCTAATTTATTCACAGCATTGTGCAAAAGAATAAACACACCCTTATTTACAACAAACATACACTTCCTTTGGGTAGAGCTGTGCACAACTGTAAACAATACTGCAGTACATATTGGAACTGAACCTACAACATACACAGGTCTGTAAATCATTCATCAAACTGTTAGATTTAGAAGATATTTTCAGGAAAAAAAGATTAAAATTTATTTTATAATATCAGCTTGACAGATTTTAACTAGTTCAACATTTTTGTATGTAAAGACTCAAGTAATGAAATTAGTTTTATATGGACTGACTATTCAGCATTCACAAGTTAATTAATTTCGACTGACATGACATAAACGAATGATAATGTTATAAAACAGCAGAGAGTTGTATGAAAGCAGTTGATGTATCTCCAAAAGCATTTGCAATGTGTTGGAAGGAATGAGAAACTGCTAATATGATGTGCACAAATGAATAATTGTTTAGAGTAATGCATTAACTGTTGTGCAAATGTAAATAGTGTAGTGAGAAATGCACCAAAGCCACTGAGAAAAACTGTAAATTCTAACCTAGGTTAATTAGATTAGAAGCATGTCATTGGTTTACAGTGGTAACCAATCCAAAACACTTTAAGGGGGCTAATGATATTAACATTAGCAGTTTTAATTAATTAATTAATTCATTCATTCATTCATTCATTTATTCGCTCATAATTTTATTATTTTTTCAGCCAAACATTATTCTCATGTAAAAAGATTTTAACACAGAATTTATTGCACATAAGCAAAATTAGGCTAGTTATTGTAAGACAGATTGATGTTCACAAAACAAAACACTGTACAGCATTAGGTGGACAACTGGGCTGCGACCGAAACTGCCTACTACTCAGTAGGCACTGCATTTGAATTTAAACAAAATACTTTACGCACATACTATGCAGTATGAATGAGAGTAGTTTGAATGGAACTCGGACATACTACATCCGCCATTTTGTCATAATCATGTG
Organism: Danio aesculapii; assembly: GCF_903798145.1. Taxonomy (NCBI): domain Eukaryota; kingdom Metazoa; phylum Chordata; class Actinopteri; order Cypriniformes; family Danionidae; genus Danio; species Danio aesculapii. Next base: position 58,335,361 of record NC_079438.1, read on the forward strand.
ACCTACCCGCATGAGTTGCGTCGCTTCACTACCATTAAAGAATTCTCCCGTGGGGCATCATGGCACTTCAGAATCTCGCCGGAAGTAGTAGCTCATTCAGATACTACTCGCATACTGATTTTCGAATTCTATGAATTCAGACATACTACTCGGCTCACATACTGTTTTTAGCGTACTATATAGTATGTGATTTCGGACGCAGCCCTGGGGTCCCTTCTCCATACGTGGATTACTCAATTAGCTGGATTTGGTTGTTGACGATTTGACATGATCCAGGATCGCTTCATTCTTCAAAACTCATCCGCGAGTTGTTGTCATAGCAACAGTTCTGGTAGCTCAAACCTGCTAGGGAGCAGGTTTATTTCATGTAAACAGGATCAGATCGGGTCTGTTCAAGCAAAGGTAATACTAAAGGTATGTACCAAATGCTGATATTTTGCTTACAGTAGTAACCTATAGATTATATACACTTGGGAAAAAAGTAAAATAGTTTATATATAGTAAAAAAGTTTATATATAAACATATAATTTATAATAATTAATAATATTTATGTTTATATACATATAAGCTTAAAATATATATAAATATATAAGTAAAATTTAGTAAATAAAAGTACAAAAACGAGCTGGTTCTCCCCAAGGGGATCAAAGAGAACATTTATTATTATGGACTTTTTAGATACAAATGCTCACTATTTACAGGTACCGATCCAGCTTTAGTACAGTTTCTGTAAGATAATGGACATGCCCAATATTCAACTGTTTTATTGTTTGTTTACTTGTTTTTTTTTATCAAGGAATAATAAGTTATGCACGTTTTGACAGCTAATATGCCAATGATTTGATGCCTTGCAAAAGTCTCAGACACCTTTACCGATATCATAATGCTTTTAAATTTCTTACGCTGATTAAGAAACTAAAATAGGCCTAGGCTATAGTAAAGAAAATCAGATCAAAAATGTAAAACTAAATAAATTGCTGAATACTCTAAACACATGAAAGTATAAAGCCTGCAGCCCACAACAAATGTGGAAAGTTTTCGCATATCATATTTACCAAACCATTTACTACGAATTTTATATATTTTTGCTCACATGGATAATTGAACATTAATCAGATGATGTCATTACGCTGCTGTGCCGTCAGCCAATCGTTGCATTGCTGATCATGATTTCGAGGATCGATAGATCTGTCACAACACATGCAGCAATCTCAGATCAGTTCATCCAGATATTTTAATCTGATTCGCGAACTTGTTTGAAGAACCAAATTAGCCAGGGATCATTTATCAAGATTAAGAGATCCAGGATCTGCCAAATCATCTTAGATTATTTAAGTGATGTACGAAGAACGGACCCATGGTCTTCCAAAAAAAATGCTTTATAAATAAACTTTGAACAACAATAATATTAACAATTTCATTCATTCATTCATTTGTTTTATTTATTTATTTTTCTTTGGCTAAGTCCCATATTTATCAGGGGTCCCCACAGTTAAATGAACCGCCAACTATTCCAGCATATGTTTTACACAGTTAACCCAGTACTGGGGAACTAATAATAACAATAGTTTACAATAATATTAATTCACAATAATAATAATATTATAAAACCAAAATACAACTTTTAAACCTTAAAAAAATAAACCTAATAAGTAACTATTTAAAACATCCTTATGTGTATCTGCATAGTAACACGGTGCCAATCACCCACAACACCCTAGCAACTGCATGACATTACCCTAAAAAAAAAAGTCTATTTTTTGTTGACTCTTTTCTTCAAAACACAGTCTGCGTCTTTTTAACCTCAGGAATTTACGAGCATCTGAGAATGCGTTGTATGCAGTGGGATCTATCAAAACAGAAACATTATTTTCCAGTCGCTACTTGTAGAGTTTTATCAAAACACCGTGATTTATTTATCTGTGCACAGGAGATAGACGAGGAAGGTCAACACTAGACGGGCGTCATCAGCTAATAAATGTGACATCCAGGTGCTGAACACACTGATAATAAAAAAGGGCTGTGTTTCATTTCCATCTGAATCACATGACAGCGCAGCTCGTCCCACCCTAAGTCATGCTTTTGGGAAATTTCCATTCACTGCTTTTCTCAAGGTTACACTCACAGCAATGCAGCCAACATCTTTTGTGTTTTTATTAAAACACCAAAGGTACCTATAGGGTATCTGAAAGCAAACATGATCCCGTTACCTACGCCAGTGTAGGAAAAGTACCACACTGGGTCAGACGTAAGCCTATTATACTGGGCTGTGGATTAACTGAGTCTCTCTTCCAGTTAAATGAGGCCAAAGACACGATGAATGCCTTGATCAGATGCTGACTGTGACATTAAGTGACGGCTTGATCAGGATTCATCATCGCCTGGATCTCGCCTGAATCTCGTTCTGGGAAATCTGAGCAGTGCGGCTGGAAGGGGAGACTCGTGCTGATTTAAAGAGACAGTACACCTTAAAATCTGCATTATCACGTCCAAACAACACAAGCAGAACTTTCACAATGCTCGTCTCGTAATATATCAAAATATAAACAAAAGATACTAAAAAAAACTGAGGAGGAGACTCGTGCTGATTTAAAGAGACAGTACATGTCAAAATCAGCATCATCTTTATGTCCAAACACACAAATAGAACTATCACAATGTAATGCTTCACATATGCTCCATCCCAATTCAAAAACTATCCATCCTGAATCGTATTTGAAAATAGAATTAGTGTGTCCTAAACTATAGTATGTTGAAAAGAGTATGCCAAAGGTTCCCGGATGGTCCACTGTTTCCGGTAATAATTTGAAGTGTAGAACCATCCGTCCTCTAACCGCTAATATTGCAATTGAATAATAATTAATATTGAATTAATATTGGCTATAAAATTATAGATAAACACAAGCAGCATATTTAAAACATTGATTATTATATTATCATCTGGATATCATCTATATCATTCTTGATTGTGTTTTGTGCAAAACTGTAAAATGCATTTATCATTCAACATCATTATTAACATCATAGGCTAAATTAAAGACTAATACACTTAAAATAAATATATGAATACATCAATTGACTGAATATTCACAAATAAACATATAATAACAAAGTCAGCTATGTTCATTTTTCAATGTGAAATAAAAAAACATTTATAAATCTCATTAAATTGTGTTAATATCTGTTTATAGCAGGGTTGCCCAAACTCGGTCCTGGAAGGCCGGTGTCCTGCAGATTTTATCTCCAACTTGCCTTAACTACATGGATGCTTTTAGAAAGCCTAGTAAGAGCTCGATTAACTAGTCTAGGTGTGTCTAAGTGGGGTTGGAACTAAACTTTGCGGAACACCGGCCCTCCAGGACCGAGTTTTGGCACCCCTGGTTTATAAACTTTCAGACCTTACCAGAATTTGACTGTTATTTACTGCAAACATGCCTTTTACAGTAACCTACTGCATATTAGACATTTGTGGCATCCTACTGTAATCAAAGTAATCAAGTACAGCTACTGTAGGTAAAGACAAAAATGAGACAGCTAATAATAAAATTAGTAACTTTCTTGGAATTTTTTAAAATCAATAGTAAATATTGAATAAAGTGTAAAGTGTAATTGGAAATAAATGAGCATAAAAGTATTGTAAAAATTGCCGTACTGTAAATTTAATGTGTGTTAAAGGTAGGCATGGCCCGGTATAAATATCTGACAGTCTGATAACCTTGGATAAAAATATCACGGTTTCACGGTATCATGGTATTGTGATTACTGCTCTAAAATGTTGTTTTTAAATGTCTGGGTAAAAAACAACACGTTTTTTTTCCTATTTAAAAACAACATATATATATATATATATATATATATATATTTTTTTTTTTAGATTTATAATATTTTGGAGCAGTAAACATGTCAGGCTAAATAATTTAAATGAATCTTGACTTCTGCTGTCTTCATTTGTTTCTTTACAATTTAAAACGGCATATTTGTATATTTTTTCTGCTGAAGATACTGTTGTCCTAAAAAAAATATATAAAAAAAGACTAAATACCTTAGGAATGGTATTACAGAAACTTTTGGCGGTTTTAAAACCTTGATTTTTCCAACCCGCGGTATACCTTGAAAACAGTTATCGTCCCATGCCTAGTTAAAGGGCATTTTACCATAAAAAGAACTACTATACTATAAATACTTACTAAAAAATACTATAGTATATTTTCATGTGGGTGTCTGATGACTGAAAATAGATCTAGTAGCAGATATTACAGCCTATGTTACTGTTTACCTTAACATTTATTATTATTTATTTATGATGTGCCTTTTCACAATTCCAATGCCTCATTATTAAATCATTAAAATGACAATAATTTAAATGAAATATTCTTAATAATGAAATATGATGTATTCTTCGGAAGAGTGCACTTGCATTGTGATGATATTGTATTATCATTATATAACGAGTGGCATAAAATGGTCTTAGAATTACAATAATATTGTTTATCGCAATATATTATCGTGCAACATCAGGACTCAACAATAAGGACTTCCCGATGTCCTGGGGCCAGTGTGCAAGATGCTCAGGACAGTAGACAGGATCATTTCTGCCATGTCACTAAAGTTTAATTTACCTCTATGTGTCAACTGCGTGCAAATACAGTTTTAAATGCTCTTTAAATGCTACCTTTTCTGTGATGTCGTAAACACCATATTGCTTTTTAGTTCCTATTACGTGATTGGATGTTGTGAGCACATTATTTTTTTCCATAACCTGGTAACAGTGAAGGGATGGCAACATGGCGACAACATCAAATTATGAGGCTAAAACAAAATGTCTGTTTGTAAAGTCTTAGAAATATTTACATGGGCACAACATGACGAAAAAAATTAAGTGATGTTTTGCACAGTTTGCCAAGTCGGCCACCTTTTCTTAAATTACTGCAATAAAATACCTGCACATGGTCTATACCAGTGTTTCCCGACCCTGTTCCTGGAGGCACATCAACAGTACATATTTTGGATGTCTCCATTATCTGACCCATTCATTTCAGGTGTTGGAGTCTCTTCTGATGTTATGATAAGATGATTCAGGCGTGTTTGATTAGGGAGAGGTTGAAAATGTGGACTGTTGGTGTGCCTTCAGGAACAGGGTTGGGAAACACTGGTCTATACTGCTCGTTTTGTTTGCGTAACACTTGAATTTTGTTCATTACATTTATTAACACTTTTTAAATATTTAAATTCTAGATTTGCAGACTTTATTTGTGACGCCTTATTTAAAATATGTGGCTAAGAAATAGCTGTTTTGTTTTGTTTTTTGGTGGGGCCATTGGAAAAAAATCTTAGCGTTGAACCCTGAATATATCGTACAATAAGAAATAGGTATCATGACAGGCCTAGTTGCTGGCTATATTACAGGTACAGGTTAAGTTACTTTAAAGGGGAAAATTGCTGGCAACAGTGCTGCCAGTAAGTTACCACCATAACACAAATAAATGTCTAACAGTTTATGTAAATACTTCAATTCATCTTTATTTCTATAGAGCTTCCACAATGTAAATTGTGTCAAAGCAGATGAACACAGATGTTCGAATACGCTGAAACTGTCAGTCCAGTTTTCAGAGTTGAAGTTTAGTTTAGTTCAGTTCAGTGTGGTTTAATTTTCATGGCTGAAAGTCCAAACACAGATATTAATATAATTTATGAAAGCAAACATAACCAGGATGTTTCCTTCATAACTGAACCAACTGTAAAACATCTCAAGCAGTTCAGCAGGCCCTCAATTAAAGTGTCACCAAGTAAAGTCACCAATAACTTTCTGTTCTAGAACAACTAATGACCACAGAAGAACAGTAGGTGTTGGTCTCCACTGCCAGAAACACATACCAAAGTACGCAGTGTTCCTCTACATTAACCACATATATTACACTCAACACAAACGTTTGGGACATTTATTTGTCATTTATTTGGCAGCGAGTAACAAAGAGTTTGCGAGCATTTCAGAATCATTTCTTAATTTTGCACCTGATTGTTAGGTGATTGATTGATGCGTTTCATGCAGGAGTGCCAAATGAGGTCTCGAAGCCTCTAGCTCAGGTGTGAGTTATTGACACGCTCGTCTAATCCGAGGTTATGTGCACAATCACAGGTCAAACATTACTGCCGTTCCAATGATTACTCAAACCATGGGGCTTGTTGTATGTCCATAAATAAACAGCAAATCATTATATTAATCAAATATTAAAGCTGAAATTACAATTATTTTATTATGTCCAATGCTCCAATGATTACTCAAACCATGCTGCTGACAATATGTCCGTAAAGAAACTGCAAATCATTGCATTAATTATATATCAAAGCTGATACTACAATTATTTTATTATTTTTTTAAATGCTCCAATGATTACTCAATCCATGTTTTTGACAAAGCATCCATAAAGAAACAGCAAATCATTGCATTGATCAAATATTAATGCTGAAATGACTATTTTTTTATTATTTCCAATGCTCCAATGATTGCTCAAACATTACTGTTGACAAAATGTCCATAAAGAAACAGCAAATCGTTGCATTCATTTAATATTAAATCTGAAATTACAATTATTTTGATTATTTCCAATGCTCTAATGATTACTCGATGTTATTGACAAAATGTCCATGAAGAAACAGCAAACCGTTACATTAATCAAACATTAATGCAGAAATTACAATTATTTTATTATTTCCAATGCTCTAATGATTACTCAAACCATGTTGTTGACAAAATGTCCATAAAGGAAGAGCAAATCATAACTTAATTAAATATTAAAGCTGAAATTATAATTAATCTATTATTTCCAATCCTCTAATGATTACTCAAACCATGTTGTTGACAAAATGTCTATAAAGAAACAGTAAATTGTTACATTAATCAAATATTAAAGCTATATATGTATATATGTTTATATATGTACTTTTGTATGTGGAAATACAGTATGTATATATGTATATATACATATATAAATATATATATATATATATATATATATATATATATATATATATATATAAATATATATATATATATATATATATATATATATATACACATGTATGTATGCATGCATGTATGTATGTATGTATGTATGTATGTATGTATGTATGTATGTATATGTATATATATATATATATATATATATATATATATATATATATATATATATATATATATATATATATATATATATATATATATATATATATATATATGTATATATATATATATATGTATATATATATGTATATATATATATATATATATATATGTATATATATATATATATATATACGTATATATATATATATGTATATATATATATATGTATATATATGTATATATATATATATATATATATATATATATATATATATATATATATATATATATATATATATGTATATATATATATATATATATATATATATATATATATATATATATATATATATATATATATATACACATATATATATATATATATATATATATATACACATATATATATATACACATATATATATATATATACACACATATATATATATATATACACACATATATATATATATATACACACATATATATATATATACACACATATATATATATATATATATATATATATATATATATATATATATATATATATATATATATATATATATATATATATATACTGTATTTCCACATACAGAAGTACATATATAAACATATCAATCAATCAATCAATCAATAGAGTGTGAGTGGTATTTGTTGCTTGTGCCAATGTTTGGTTGAAATTACAATTATTATGCAACATAAAAGAAGAGTCGGAACCAAAATGCAAAGTACAAAATGCAAACACTACGCAACCACACAGAACATTTCAGCAACCAAACAGCAACGTCCTGGCAACATCCATCAACACTAGAGGCGTTTCTCAATTTCAGGTACGCAAATATTGAACACAAAGTTCCTGCATTCATTAAACTAGACAAGTTGGACCAGAAAGCATGAACTTTGAGGACTCGAGTCCGGTTTTTCTTCAAATTGGGTTCAGTTGCGCACTTTATAACGTCACTCGCCTCACATGCGTATGAACAATACAATTAAAAATTACATGCTGAACGTTTTAATTTTAACAGCCAACTGAAACTGTGGTTAATGCATCGTATGCATACGTCATATTATCATCATGTTCTGGATACAAATTATGAAATATTTTGCAAAACATGTTGATTAATTAATTGATTCATTCTTGTCCTGTTAGGTAAGAAATTATGCACAAACCAGGACTTTATCTCACAATTCACTGCATATAAACATTACAATGAAAAAATAACTCTGACATCATTTTAAGTTATAAATCTTGAACATATTGGCCAACCAAAAACTGTGTTTAAGGCATCATTCAGATATGATTTTTGTCTTTATGTATATTTATAATGGGGCTGCGCAATATATTGAACTATCACTGTATACATAAACGATCAAACACAAAAATATTTTATTTTTTATTTTTCTTTTATTCTTGTTTATGTAAAGCACTTTGAATTACCATTGTGTATGAAATGTGCAATATAAATAAACTTACCATATAAACAAACTTGCCTTGCCTTTGTGTGACTGTCATTAGCAAAACCACTGAAAGACTTCTCAGCACATCAGGCACATAATAAAACATCTCTGAAACAAAGCAGATAGTCAAGCTGTTTTTTGTTTTGTGTAAATAAAATCTTTAACCATTATAGTATGGATGCTGAAATATGGCCAAGCATGCAATTAAGCCAAAGAAAACAATAATACAGAAAATAAGAAACTTGACTCTCTCAATGTGTTTTTGTTTTCCAGATTACTCTTGATGCATTCAGGTTGATAAATCTATGATATTGGTGAAATTTATTTTTAGTTTTCTTTCTTACACTGCTAAAATGTCTTATTTTTTTATTCAACAGTAAACATTTGCTTTCTTTTCATCTAAATAATATGACACATCTTGGTTATATATGTTTAGTTTATATATTGTATAGATCATTTCAATGTGGTGATGCCATTGGCGCATGAACATATCCTGCTTGTTGTAAAATGATTTTAATAATTGTAACAAGAGGCAATTAAACAATATCTCAACATTTATCTCAACAGCTGTCATAAGGTTATTTATCAATATGTGGACCTTTTAGGATTCTCGATAGCTATGGAAATTAAAAATGTGAAACAGGAAATCCGTTAGGACCATTGTGACCATCCCTCAAAAGGTCTTTAGTATACCACATAATTTAGCATGCTATCACATTTTGTTTTAAAAATAAAACACAATTTGCATCTCAAGTATATGCGAGAGTATAATATAGCAAGGATAAGTACATCATGCATCATATTCTGGATATAAATCATGAGATTTGTTTTGTGAAGATGTTTTTGAAAACTTTCCAGTTACATAATTGGTTGAAACATAGTGTTGCTTATTTATGTATTTTGCAAACCTACAAACTTGAAATCTACATACAAAACTACTAAAAATGTATAAATATTTACCTATAAACAACTATAAATATAAGTAAACAACTGTAAATACACTCGTGAATGAATCTAAGTGTGTTTGCAGTTGTTTATTCAAGTTAAAAGTTATGTTCTGAGAATTTGGCTAAACTATTTATGATACAAACGAGTGTGTATGGCATAAGCAAAACGTATTGGGCAGGTAGGCAACTCAAACTTTATACCATGTTGTCTGATAACTTACATGCTGTAGACCTAGTGTTTTCCAGTCGGTTTTCCGTCAGTTTCCCGTGATTAAGTCGCTTCGTTTTCTTTTCTGGTATAAAAACAGCTATCGGTGACAAACAAACACTTGAACTTGAGTCGTATCAACGCCGCCATTTTGGATTCGCGTCTGTTGTGGTGGTAACTAACAGAAAACTTAAGATGTTTGTGATGTTAAGTGATCTGTCACTCGTTTGTTTTTTTTAATGTATACACCTAAGATTATTTTGGATTGATGTGTAACTTCATAAAAAGACATAAGGTGAGGCCATAGAAATATGAGGCAGGCAGTAGCTCCGCAGCAATGAAGGGGGCGCGAGTGAGCTCACGGTTAGTTTTGTGGATGCTCTTCTACTAAGCAGTAAAGTTCAATAGGAGTCCGGTATTTATTTATTTTTGCTCTGACTGTAAAATCGCAGATATATCTTATCTCAGCTCAAACATTTCTAAGAATTGGACTTTCAATCAAAACGTGAATAAATAACGGACGACCAATACCGGAGCTAAAGGACTTGCTTTAAAGGAGGGGACAGAAGATAACTCGATAATTTCTAAGTAATTCATTGTGAACGAGAGAGTGAGCGCATCCGCCATGGTGCATCATGCTCCTCACTTTCATCTGCAAACTTAAAAAAATTGTTGCAAATGTATTAAAAATAAAAAAGCTGAAAATTCACATATACATAAGAATTCACAGCCTTTGCTCAATACTTTGCACCTTTGGCAGTGATTAAAGCCTCAAGTCTTTTTGAATATGATGCCACAAGCTTGGCACACCTGTCTTTGGGAATTTTTGCCCATTCCTCTTTGCAGTACCTCTCAAGCTCTATCAGGTTTTATGGGATTTATGGGAAGCGACGGTGTACAACCATTTTCAAATCTCTCCAGAGATGTTCAATACAATTTAGGTCTGGGCTCTGGCTGGGCCACTCAAGGACATTCACCGAGTTGTTGTGAAGCCACTCCATTGATATTTTGGCGATGTGCTTTAATCATTGGCCTGCTGGAAGACGATTCGTCGCAGCAGTCTGAGGTCAAGAGCACTCTGAAGCAGGTTTTCATTCAAAATGTCTCTGTACATCGCTGCATTCATCTTTCCCTCTATCCTGACTAGTCTTCCAGTTTCTGCTGCTGAGAAACATCCCCACAGCATGATGCTGCCACCACCATGCTTCATTGTAGGGATGGTATTAGCCTGGTAATGAGCGCTGCCTGGTTTTCTCCAAACGTAATGCCTGGCGTTCACTCCAAAGAGCTCAGTTTGAGTCTCATCAGAGCAGAGAGTTTAGTTTCTGATGGTCTGAGAGTCCTTCAGATGCCTTTTGGCAAATTTCAGGTGGGGAGTGTCTTCCGTCTGGCCACTCTACCATACTGGCCTGATTGGTGGATTGCTGCACAGATGGTTGTCCTTCTGTAAGGTTCTCCTCTCTCCATAGAAGAACGCTGGAGCTCAGACAGTGTGACCATAGGGGTTATTGACCACCTGCCTGACTAAGGCCCTTCTCCCCCGATCACTCAGCTTAGATGGCCGGCCAGCTCTAGGAAGAGTCCTGGTGGTTCCAAACATCTTCCACTTACGAATGATGGAGGCCGCTGTGCTCATGTGAACTTTCAGAGCAGCAGAAATGTTTCTGTAACCTTCCCCAGTCTTGTGTCTCGAGACAATCCTGTCTCAGAGGTCTACAGACAATTCCTTTGTCTTCATGCTTGGTTTGAGCTTTTACATGCACTGTCAACCCTGGGAGCTTATATAGACAGGTGTATGCCTTTTCAAATCATGTCCAATCAACTGAATTGACCACAGGTGAACTCCAGTGAAGCTGCTGAAACATCTCAAGAATGATCAGTGGAAACAGAATAAACCTGAGCTCAGTTTAGAGCTTCACGCCAAAGGCTGTTAACACTGATGTACATGTGATTTTACAGCTTTTTTATTTTTAATAAATCTGCAACAATTTCAAATAACCTTTTTCACATTGTCATTATGGGAAATTGTGTGTAGAATTTTAAGGAAATACATTAATTTAATCCATTTTAGAATAAGGCTGTAACAAAAAAATTTGTCAAATATGAAGCGCTATGAAAACTTTCCAGATGCACTGTATATTGGGAATAAAATATCTGTTGGTTCTGTTTCATTGTAAATTTAAAGCGATTCTTAATCCCAAACACTAGTGAATACACTCTCAGAAATAAAGGTACGCGAGCTGTCACTACGGTGGTACCTTTTCAAAAGGTATTAATTTGTAACTAAAATGTCCATATTAATACCTCAAGGGTACATACTAGTACCTAAAAAGTACAAAAGTGTTCCTCTTAAAATTTGTAGGTACTTTTGAGGTACCAATATGGACCCTTCTTGTACAAATGTGTACCTTTTGAAAAGGTACCACCCCAGTGACAGCTTGCGTACCTTTATAACAAAAGTCACTGGTTAGTGTACAACAATAACAATTACAAGTGCTTCTTCACAGCAGTGTTTGTAGCTCAAAGTCACAGAAGGATACAATATTGAAATGCTTCACTGAAAAGTCCCTGAGTCTACATGACGCAGCTTCTGTTTGTCACATGACCTGGGCTGTTCCTCCAGGTGAAGCTTTGTTTATTCATACCTGAGATTCTGCGTCAGCCACAACACTGGATCATAGTTACACATCTAAACCAGAGGGTGTGTGTGTGAGAGATTCCCTCATGCGTGGTGTTGATGTGGGGTCAAAATCACCTTAGTCATTGTGTTCAAAGGTTGGTTTTTGGTGTGTATGTGGCGTCGCTTGATTCTATTTCTTACAATTTATAATTAATGATTAATTCATTGGTGCAGAAATTATTTTGGACATAAAGCGGTGTCCCAACATGATATCAAAACTATTTTTTCAAATGAAACTAAAGAGAAATGCTAGTGTAGTGTTTTAAATCAACAAAAATAAATACTATGCTGAAAAAAACTTTTCTTACTTAGAGTTTTTCTTTCATTTCTAGACCAAAGAGCTAAAAAAATCCCTTAAATCAGGAAATATTTTCTAGATAAAAGACTAGAATGTTTTGTTTTCAGAAATAAGACAAAATCAAGTGTGTTTTCCCTTTAAACAAGCAAAATAATGCTTTCACTTTAAAATAAGTTATTTTATCTTGGGAAAAACACTTAATTTTGAATCATTGCCCTTTCAGATGCAACCCAGTACAGGGAAACACCCATACGCACTCACATTCACACATACACTCATACACTACCACTAATTGCCCTATAGCACATGTGTTTGGACTTGTGAGGGAAACCGGAGCACCCGGGAGGAAACCCAAGCCAATACGGGGAGAACATGCAAACTCCACACAGAAATGCCAACTGACCCAGCCGGGACTCGAACCAGCGACCTTCTTGTGAGGTGACAATGCTAATCACTGAGCCACAGTTCTGCCCTGTGGGAACATGCCATCACAATTTTTAAACATGAAACATCTTGAATTTTGACGCTTAAACCTCACTACTGTGATCTGGGTCATACTCTGCATGCCCCGTGGAGAGAGAGAAGAAACCCAATCCTGAAATGACCTCAGTGGATGTTCAGCAGCACATTTACAGCAGATTCCCTGTGGATTGTGATTTGTGGGGTCGTTTGTGCTGTAAATCGAGCTTTCAGCCTGGCACAGAATCAATGTGTGCCAGTCAGTGACTCATCAAACACCTTTAACATAATTAAGCACAGCTCACTCTCTGCGGGCAGTAAAAACACACTGTACACTGAAAAATACAGCCGCTTTATTGGCTTCTGAGGTTGTGTGAAGATCCTTTAAGGAAATCAACGTTTATTTTGCTTCTTAAAGTCATTCTGTGCAAGTTAATCCACTGAATATATTTGTTTTGGTAATCTTTAATCAAAATCTTCTATGAATGACAGTCCTTCTCATTTGATTCAGCAAATGAGAAGGGGGCGGGGTATGTCAGATACTAGAGAGCATGTGATTGGTCAGAAGATTTCATGAGAAGTGCTTGAGGTGATGTGGAAAAAAGTTTATCAATTTAGGTGGAAGTGACAAACTTTATATCTTGTAAATGAGAATTTTTTCACAGCTTTGGAGCATGCTATCTTAAAGACATCCTTAAAACTAACATCATACTAACATCTAAAATACTTAGTTTTAATTGCACAGGGTTTGTAGAGAATTCCGGAAATAAAAACATTCATTTTCTCTATAGAGTAATTGATTTTTAACATTCATTCATTCATTTTCCTTCAGCTCAGTCTCTATTTCAGAGGCCTCCACAGTGGAATAAACCACCAACTCTTCCACATATGTTTTACACAGAGGATGCCCTTCCAGCTGCAACCCAGTATTGAGAAACACCCATACTTGCTTATTCACACACACACACACACACACACACACACACACACACACACACTCACGAACTACGGACAATTTAGTTCATCAATTCCCCTATTGCGCATGTGTTAGCAACTCCACACATAAATGCCAACTGACCCAGCCGAGGCTCAAACCAGCGACCTTCTTGCTGTGAAGTTACAGTGCTAACCACTGAGCCACCGTGGAGCCTCTTGATTTTTCATAACAAGTTATAAATCTCGAAGGTGAGCTCTCCACATATATTACATTAAAACACTCATGTTTTATATTATAATCTGTGTTAAGAAAAACTACATTACCCACAATGCTGTTCAGAAATTTCACCAATCAGTGAGCTGCAGTGTCTTTATACTGTTTTTCAAGTGCAAATATCTAAACATTGTTAAATCAAAGTACTTTTAATGTAAAATACTAGTCAAAGAACTTTAATTACACTCAAAAATGCTGGGTGGTATTAAAATATGGCCAAAACCATCAATGGGCTTATCTTTTAATTAACATTTAAATTGCATTTGTAACTCAACTGTTCAGTTTGTTTATATTGGACCCAGCTTTAGGTTAATACAATCCAGCATTTAGAGTTTACTGAAAGAAAAAGTAGCATAACTAAGGAAATTTATGCAAAAAAAAAAAGGCAAAAAAATATGTTAATGATACCAGAAAAAAATACAAACCATTTAATCTTATCTTTATTTTCTTTTATATGAGCACTTATTGCAATGTAACATTCACGGTCTCAAGTATCTTCATTTGGATTTAATTTCCTTTCGATATTTTCTAATGTAAACGAAGACAGGAATACAGCATTACATTTTAAAAACTAATTCAATTTGAGAAAATACTGTTCAGTAACAATGTGTGGGAATGTGTGTGAGTGTGTATGGGGTATATGTGTGTTTGTGTTTTATAAACATTATTATAATCTACAGACAACTCTGAGTCAGCAAATACTCTGACTACACTGCAGTGAATACAGTTATTAATCAACATCATCAGACGTATAACAGCAGAAAAAATCAAATTCTTTTAAATATCAACAAAATCTATAGGCTGTTGAAACCCAGCATTGGGTCAAATATGGGCAAACCTAACAGTTGGGTTAAACGTTTGAATTTAAGGTGTGGTTATATGGTTTTTAATCACCATTTATGGCAGCATCCCTTTAGAAAACCCTGAGATTTCTGACGATTCCAGTGTGAATGTGTGTATTGTGTGATTATAATACAGGTGGATGTTTTCTTAGGGCTGGAGCTGCTTATAGCATTAAGGAAACAAAGCGCTCTAATGGCCACTTCCAGCCATCAGTCTCTCTGCTAAATGTGTGTGTGTGTATGTGTATGTGTGTGTGTGTGTGTGTTTTTGTTCGTGTATTGACATGTCCAGAAAGTTAATGTGTGATATAAAGTCTCATCTTGATTTCTGCTGCGAGTTCAGACAGGTTTCTGCAGGACGTCCCACAGGAATGACCCTAAGAGAGGGCGTTCACAGTCTGGAGAGTGTTTAATTGGGCTAAAATGCATGTGTGTGTGGGTGTGTGTTATATGAGTCAGCAATATCTCTTAGTTTGGTACTATGGGCATCTTTGTGCTGACTTTCTAGTGTTTTGATGCTGCGGCGTTGGAAATACACTGAGCTCTGCTGTTCTGCTCGTGTGTTTGCAGTTCTGGCTGTTTCTCCTAATTATTTCTGTGGTTACAGATGAGCAGATGCTTTAACTAAACGTTATTATAATGTACAGACAATCCTGAGTCAGCATATGCTCTGAAATGACACTGCAGTAAATACAGCAATTAATCAACGTCACAGAAAAGTAACAGCAGAATAAATCATACTCTCTTCTATATTTTGCAGCATGCTGGGTTGTTGTAACGCAATGTTGGGTTTGGACAAATCTAACAGTTGGGTTAAAAATTCTAATTTAAATCTAGACAAAATATTTAGCCCAGTATTTGGGTTTGTCCATATTTGACCCAACACTGGGTTGATAAAACTGAATACTAGAAATTTCTAGCTCACAATCTCTTCCAGCTGGTTAATGTTTAGTTGTCTGTTCCTCATGCCAACACACACACACACACACACACACACACACACACACACGCACACACACACACACACACACACACACACACACACACACACACACACCAGTTAACCAGCCGTCTCTTCTTCATTATTTATATTATTCTCCAAAAAAAATCCTGGGTTGTTTTAACCTAATGTTGGGTTAAATATGGACAAACCCCAAACTGGAGTAGTTTTTTAAATTAAATTGCAATTACCAATAAAATTTTCATTTAAATTGCAATTTTAAAGGCATCACGGTGGCACAGTGGGTAGCACGATCGCCTCACAGCAAGAAGGTCGCTGGTTCGAGCCGCTGGGTGCTCCGGTTTCCCCCAAGGACCAAACACATGCGCTGCAGTGTGAATAAGGGTGTATGGGTGTTTCCCAGTGTTGGGTTGCAGCTGGAAGGGCATCTGCTGCGTAAAACATATGCTGGCGGTTCATTCCGTTGTGGCCACCATTGATTAATCAAGGGACTAAGCTGAAAAGAAAATGAATGAATGAATGAAAATTGCAATTTTAAAGCCCAAGAGTTGTGTTTGTGCATTATTTGACCCAACACTGAGTTAAAACAACCCATCATTTTTTTAATTGAGGGATTTTAGTCAGGTTTCTTTGTTGTGTCTAGTGACAGACTCCATATTATGTATGTTTTCCTGCCTCTCACAATCAGGTGTGTTGTGTAATTGTATGCTTGCTGTGTAACGTGTTCATTAACTCAAAGCAGCCTGAAGACAGACTCACTTGTGTCTCTGAAATGTATTGACGTGTGACTTGGCTTTTGTTGTGGCTACAGTGTGTTTCCGAAAGGAAAATGCAGGAGACGAAACTGAAAATGTCATTTCTGGAAGCTGTGTTTTGGTTATAAATCACTCTGAAATATTTCATAACTCGGCAATGGGTTAAAATTGGGCAAACCCTTTTTAAGGACACACCTAAATCTTAATAGCCTTTTTGCCCTTCTTTCCTTTGTATTATTTATTTATTTATTTATTTATTTATTTATTTATTTATTTATTTATTTATTTATTTATTTATTCTTTAGTTTGTTTTTTATTATTCTTATTATTGTTATCTTATGTTTGTATATCTTTGAGTATAAATGTGGTATTTTACCTTTCATTAATATATACTTATTAAGTGTATAATTATGTTTTCCTGATAATTTTTGGTTTGGTGAACTGTATCATTGCATATATCTGTATGTATCAATATTATGTATATATTTTATTGACTGACCTAAGATGATCCTAATAAAAAAATGTAATTAATTAAAAAAAAATTGGACAATCCCAATTACTGGGTTAAAAGTGTCATTTATATGTCATTCATTCGTTTTCTTTTCGGCTTAGTGCCTTTATTAATCTAGGGTCGCCATAGCTGAATGAACCGCCAACTTACCCAGCATATCTTTTACACAGCGAATGCCCACTTTCAGCTGCAACCCATCACTGGGAAACACCCATACACACTCAAATTAACACACACTCATACATTACGGCCAATTTAGTTCATCAATTCCCCTATAGCGCATGTGCTTGGACTGTGGGGGAAACCAGAGCCCTCACAAATGCCAAATGACCCAGCCGGTGCTCGAACTAGCCACTTTCTTGCTGTGAGGTGACAGTGCTAACCACTGAGCAAAAATTAACCCAACAGTTGAGTTTGTCTATATTTAATCCAACATCGGGTTACAGCAACCCAGCATTGTTTAGAGCGTATAAAATATGATTGAATAATTTCAGATTAATTAATATAACTCTATATAGTACATTTACATGACTGTGGTAATTAAAAACACAACCATGAACATTTTAAAGTCAATATTAAATATTAAAAATGCTAAATATCACACATTAAATTGTTTATGTTATTATATAAATGCTGTGAAAATAAAATAAACCTTAATGAAAATGTAATATTAATAATATGAAGTAAATAAACACAAATGAATCATAAATCTATACAGATAAAGCTTTAAAAGAAACAAAAAGCAGCCTCTTAATTAAACTATTAAATCAATCTGACAATCTTTATCTTTATAACTGTTATTAAGGCGCTGAAAAAAGCCCTTTCTGTCCCTCATGAAAGATGCAGAACTGCAGGGCTGAGCTGACCTGAGAACAGGCGGAGCTGGTGCTGTAGAAGTGTCTGTATGGCCAGATGTGTGTGTGTGTGTGTGTGTGTGTGTGAGTGTTTCTCTGTGCTATTACATAACCAGCGGTTGACATGACTCATGCTGGGCCGCCTGTGACCTGCACACATACACACAGACACACATTTACACACACAAATACACAAAATGTCATACACACACAATCATTCAAACACGTAAACACACACATTTACATATGTATGGATACACACACACACACACACACACACACACACGCACACACACATGCACAGATACACATATCTACACACTCACACAATTATTTGCATTAATGCTCAAACATACACATTCTCATAAATACACACCCACGCACACACACACACGCATTTAAATACTCATACACACATGCACATTCACACACACACTCACTCACTCACACATACATACGTACAACTTACTTAAATGCATAAACACACACATACACACACACACACACGCACACACACTTAAATGCATAAACACACACTCATAAACACATGCACATTAACCAACGCACACGCACACAATCACCCAAACACTGAAATGCAGAAACAAACACACACTTAAATGCATAAACAAACACACACTTAAATACATAAACACACACTCATACACATGCACATTAACACACACACACACACACACACACACACTTAAATGCATAAACACACTCATACACACACACACACACACAAACTTACATGCAAAAACACACACACACACACACATACACACACACACACACACACACACTTACATGCAAAAACACACACACACACACACACACACGTAAATGCATAAACACACACTCATACACACATGCACATTAACACATATACACACACAGTACACTCATATACGCACTCACATACGCACAGATACACAATTAACTGCATTACTGCTTACACACACACACACACACACACACACACTTAAATGCATAAAGACACTCATGCACACAAGTACATTCATACACTTACACTCAAACACACACACACAACTTACTTAAATGCATAAACACACACACACACTAACATGCATCCGTTCAGTCATTCAGAGTGCTGCATTAAAGATGAGCCCTTAGTGATGCGCTTGAGTGAGTCTGAAGATTATGACACACACACACACTCTACTTTATTGCTCTGCAGTGTAAAAAGGTGTGTGTTTGTGTACACTCACAGCGGAAATATGACTCAGCACACACTCATAAAGCCAGTGTGTTCAAACAGTAGCTCATAATCCACATCAGAGTGATTACACCTAACCTGCTGATATGTATGATATACTCTATACAGCTGTGTGTCATGGCATCGGGCAAATAATTCAGTAATAATAATAAACACCGGGCGTCACAGTGGGTGGCGCAGTGGGTAGCACAATCGCCTCACAGCAAGAAGGTCACTGGTTCGAGTCCCGGCTGAGTCAGTTGGCGTTTCTGTGTGGAGTTTGCATGTTCTCCCTCGTGTTGGCGTGGGTTTCCTCCGGATGCTCCGGTTTCCCTCACAGTCAAAACACATGTGCTATAGGGGAATTGATTAACTAAATTGGCCGTAGTGTATGTGTGTGAATGAGTGTGTATGGGTGTTTACTAGTGTTGGGCTGCGACTGGAAGGGCATCCGCTGCATAACACATATGCTGGAAAAGTTGACGGTTCATTCCGCTGTGGTGAATCCTGATTGATAAAGAGACTAAGCTGAAAATAAAAATGAGTGAAGGAAAAGTTAATCCTGCTAGACTGTACATAAAACATGATTTAGAAAAGAAACTATAGCGAATCTAATGTCCAAACAGTGTTATGTTGCTTCAAGACGTGCTCTTAAGAATCCTATTTTTTAACTTGCATCTGGAGCTCAACACGCTCAAAACAGTGGAGATGATAGTGGACTTCAGGAGAAACCCCCCTGCTCTCCCCCCACTGAGCATCATGGACAGCATTGTGGCAGCAGTGGAGTCATTCAGGTTCCTGGGCACCACCGTCTCTCAGGACCTGAAGTGGGACACTCACATTGACTCCATTGTCAAAAAAGCTCAACAGAGGCTGTACTTTCTTCGTCAGCTGAAGAAGTTCAACCTCCCAAAGGAGCTGCTGAAACAGTTCTACACCTCCATCATTGAATCAGTCATCTGCACATCAATAACTGTCTGGTTTAGCTCAGCTACTAAATACGATCTCCAAAGACTACGTTGAATAGTTCGGACTGCTGAGCGAATCCAGAGCGAGCAGAAGGGCTGCCAAAATCACTCTGGACCCCTCACACCCAGCACACTGCCTCTTTGAACTGTTACCTTCTGGTCGACGCTACAGAGCACTGCGCACCAGAACAGCCCGACACAGAAACAGTTTCTTCCCTCAGGCAATCCATCTCATGAACACTTGATGATAATAATTGCGAAACCAACATCACTACTGCTGTACACTTTTATACACATATACACTTATTTAACACACTTTACATGCCAATTTGCACATAACAGCTGCACATATAACGTTGTATATAGTAATAAACATGTACATACACTTGTCAATCTGTATATTTGCACTCACTACTTACTTCTATTTTTTTAAATATATTTATGATCTGTTTTTTGTCCTGTCTCTGTAATGCTGTTGCACTGTAGAAGCTCTGTCACCAAAACAAATTCCTTGTATGTGTGAACACACCTGGCAATAAAGCTCTTTCTGATTCTGATTCTGATTCCTTGTATTCATTTAGCAGATTAAGTAACATGTATGTTAACTATTTTTCATATTTCGTACTATTATGATAAAGTGCATTATTCCATTGTTTTACAGTTTTTTCCAGCTAAAAATTGTCTAAACACCCATAACTGTCCTAATTTATGAATTGTTTAAACACTAAAATGAACTACGAATTAATAAATACTGTAATAAATGTATTGTTTATTGTTTGTTCATGTTAGTAAATTAACTAATGGAGCCAAAGCATTATGCGCTACCTATGAATATTATAGAAAGATTCATCACATCTCATCTCATTTATTCATCTCTTGAGATTTATTCATCTTCCGGTCACCATGGCAACAGGACGGCGGCGACACATCAGTGAAAACACAGAGAAGGACATCGTTTCACGTTTCTTTATTTTTCATGTTACATAATATGCATACAGCTTTATTGATACAAAAATCCCCCAGTGACGTGGCAGATCCGCAGCTCGTGATTGGTCGAGGCGCAGGAGGCCGCAGCTAACTGGCTGTCAGTGTTTTCAGGTTATGCTGGTAGATTTGTGAGCGACTGCTCCTCTATGCTCTTAGCAATACTGAGAGTTCATTTCACATTTCCAAATACATGTAAACTGTTCATACATTCAAAACAGAGTTGATCGTCACAATTCCTGCAGATTTTCCCTGAAGGAAGCGACAGTAAGACAAGCCGGTGTACTGACGTACATGTTCAGCATGTAAACACACTTTAAGTCCACATGAAAACACATTCACAACCCATTTGAACTTCAGAATATTGAAGAATATTCACATTATGGTGACAATTATGAGTTGATGTTTCTTTGGAATGTTTATTAAGAAACTGGTAGACCTTTCATTGGTTAAAATAAGTAAATAGTTAATACATTTCACTAATACATCATTTAAAGGGGCAGTTCACACACAAATTAAAATTCAGTCATGCTTCACTTACTCAGTTTGAGCTTCATTCTTCTGTTGAACAAATCAGCAATTGATTTCCGTTGTATTTTGTGTTTCTATTATAGATGTCAATAGATGTATCCATTTGTATGTGCGTTTTAGACTATCATATTATAAAATAATGGATGGAAATACCACAACGTGTATACATTTTATAAATGCACATAAAAAACTGAGTAGGACAAACTTTTTATCTGATAGTCCTAGAAAAGGCACAGCACGTTCATTGCATTACATCTTCTACGAAAGACTGCAAACTACATATTTCTATTTGATATTTGGCGCCAGTTTATCAGCAAGTGATGATTTAGTTCTCTTTTGATTCATTGTATGAAAACTCTGCGTTATTCACAAGTGTTTTATGCAATGTTTCAGCTTTACGCACACATCTTTGAATGGAAACATAGCTAATGGCTGCTTTTTTCCCAACATTCTTCAAAATATCTTGTTTTGTGTTCAACAGACGAAAGAAACTCATGACAGTTTACAACCACTTAGGATGTAAGTAAATGGGTGAACTGTCCCTTTAAATACAAATATGCATTTTTATGAACTATTATTAGCAAGAGACAGATAAATACTGAATGAAATGTGTTGTTCAGTGCTATGTAATGCATTAACACATTCAGGCATTACCAAGAAGGTACACAGGGTCAGTTCTGATTTCATGTCGACTTTTGAATACATATAAATGCACTTATGAACACGTCTGACACGTGGTTTACGGAGGTAAACAGTGGAAGACAAACACTTGTTTTTAAACACAGATTAAAAGTGAGCACACGTTCATCTGCGAGTCTCTCTGTACCAGTTGAGCTGCTAACTAATCAAGTAACACAATAAACCCAACACAACTCCAGCTTTCAGTTCAGCGTAACGGAAGAATAATAGAAATACAATGGCTTCTCTACAAATTTACAAAAGAAAACGAAGGCATGATGGCACAATATCTAAAATATAATACTAAAACTCTACTGGCGAACGCATAGTCCCATCCAGCGGCCATCAATGACCCCAAAAAATAAACCTATTTACAAACCATATACAATGTCCAAAAAGACCATGTTTGTGATTTTAAACATGCAAAAATATCATACCATTTCATTTGAAATATTCATTCGCATTATGAGTAACTAGATCACTAAAGGATCTTTAAATATCGTCCACTTTGGCTGGACCGCTTGCACACGGAAACCTGTTTCAGGAGACGGAGCTGACCGTCTCACTTCTGTAAACGTCATTGTTTTTCTCCAGCAAGGCAAGTGAACAGGAATACGTTTCACTGATGTTCCCATTTAGTTATGAGAACGTCTTTTCTGATTGTCCTCTGAACGTTCAGGTCAGGTTTTTCAAAAAGAATTAACATTCCATATTTGGAACAAGCATTCCAAAAATGAGTAACATTTAAAAAGCATTCCATGAACGTCCAACGGAATGTCTCAGAAATAGAACATTCCATAAATGATGTATAAATAAAGTCACACTTTGAAAACGAGCTCAAGAAAATCTAGTACTGGAGGAACGTCTGAAGAACGTTTCCTGTTCGCTGAGTAGTCAGATACAGCACAGAAAGATGGCAAAGGCACAAATATAATAAAGCAAAAAGCAGATGTGGTTTGATGACTTCACTGTAACTGATCAGAAACAGCACCGCAGTCCATTCAGTGTGGCACAGAACAGTAACTTCTTTTAAAAGTCCACCGCGATTGTCGAAATGGAAAAAAAGCACGTGTGGAGATCAAGAGACAAACTGACTTTAAATCCGCTTAATGAAGAGCAGCGGTCAGTCAGTCAGTGTGGTCATGCAGTATTGTGTGTGTGTGTGTGTGTCTGAGAGGAAAATCAAAGCTTATGTGGACCTCCTGTACACACAACTTCTTCATTTTGGTACAAAAAAATGATAATTGGACCTTTTCCCACTCTCATAGAGGAAATATTATTAATAACGAAGCTAATAGTTCACTCAAATAATGAATATAATCATTTTTACATGATCAACAGCAGTTTTTTGTCAGCTTTTAACAGGTTTGGAAAAAAAATGATGGAAATATCATCTTTGAGTGAACTATTGGTTTCAGAATAACAATAAACTAACTACCCATGACTGCTAGAGTCAGCTAATGAAGTCAGACATGATTATGAAAAGTGTTTGTTGGTATCCAGAAGTGCTTATTTGATGAACCCTGCTGCCCAGCTCTCTCTCACTCTCTTTATATATACAGTAAATATCTCTCCACCAAACATCTCCATCTTCCACATGAACACTATCTGAGGCTGGAAAACACACATTAGAGCATTGAGAGGGAGAGAGAGACGGACGTTCAGGGTCCAGGAGGAGAGATGATCCCTGGGATGAAGACTGAACAGTTTTTAATGAGCACCTTTAGAGCCTGGAGGATTGTGGATCCAGTCCAAGACGATCAGAGACAAACTGCCGATCATGAAGAAGATCCCCACCACCAGGAAAATCAGTGCCTGTAGACAACAAAGGAAATTATTCATTAATAATAAAAATGATACATGCATTTGTATTTAAATACAATTAAATTGAATTAAAAAAAATTTAAATATAAACAAAATGAATATATTTAAAAACATTTAAGTAATAAAATAAAATATAACGTGACAAAACGTAACATAACATAAAATAATGTAATTTAATGTAATGTAACATAACGTAATATAATATAAAATATAATAATATTAGTGCTGAGCAAAATTAAATCTGTTTAAATTAAATTAAATAAAAAAATGACATTGTTTTGACGATTTAAGTGTGTTTACATTTATTATGTATATAAATACACACATGCATTCATTTGTTCGAGAAAATGTTTATGTTTAGATATAAAATATATATGTATATGATACAAGTTATATATTAATTTAAACATCTTTGTAATAAAAGTGTTTTGCATGTGTGTATATCACATATACATAATAAACACACATATATTATGGTAAAACAAACTTTAATTTTGGATGTGATTACCCAGCACTAAACAATGCATGTTCAGACAAATAATTAAGTCACATTTAAAACAAAAGATTGTATTAACATAATAAATGTGTGCATTGTGTATATTTATCATGTATGTATACTCTAAATCAGGGGTCACCAATCTCGGTCCTGCAGGGCCGGTGTCCCTCCAGGGTTTAGCTCCAACTTGCCTCAAAACACCTGCCTGGGTGTTTCAAGTAAACCAAGTAAGATTAGCTTGTTCAGGTGTGTTTGATTAGGGTTGGAGCTAAAATCTGCAGGACATCGGCCCTCCAGGAACAAGTTTGGTGACCCCTGCTCTAAATACTTGCATGTGTATATATGAGAAAATGCTCATTTATCTTTATATATGTAATACATATAAATAAAGAATACATATATTTATACACAGACACATGCATGCTTTCTATTGTATATATCTTTTGTATTATTTTATATATGTGCATATGCATTTATACATAAATATACACAGTACACACAACTTATTTCGGGTGTATTTAACAGTTTGACAAAAAAATAAAACCAAATTAAAAACAAAACCTGAAATAAAAGTACTTACAGATATTTTCTGGGGAGACTTCAATGGTAAACTCTTAACCAGCCGCAGGTAGAAGGCCGCTGGTAGGATAAAGATGAGCATTGTGGCTGCAGATGAACCTACAGGATAAAATGAACCAATTATTAAAAGACTTCTCCTCTCTAGAATGAAAACACAAGTGCACAAACAAGCACAGACTGCTGACCGATGAAGCCGAAGATGTCTCTGATGGTGGGAACGAAGATCACCAGCAGGTTATTGAAGGCCAGAATAGCAGCGGCGATGAGGAAGTGTCGAATCCAGCTGAACTCTTTCCCTGCGAAACACAGCGTGATGACTGACGAGCGGATCTGAAAACACACACACAAATATTTCACTATTAACATTATGCGTCTGAGAATGCTTGATTCTGATTGGCTGATGAGCATTTTAAGGCCAATTCACACCGAGCAGGATAACAACAAATATAAGGATGAATATATTTGTGCCCACACAGATGAACTGTAATGATCTGGTAATTTTTAGATGATGATTTTAATTGTGCATTATCCCTGGTGACCAGCAGGTGTCAGTCTCAGTGTGATGCTAGCAGATCTGACCAGTGAATCCAGCTCCTGTAATCAGTCTAGTCAATTTAGCAATCGTTGTAATTTTTCCAGCAATTTCAACACAAACACACTCAAACTAGCACTGGATTACTGTGTTACTTTTATTTTTAGACTTCCATCATCATTTTTTCCCATGGTTTAACAAATTTTTTCCAGGATAGTCATTATTTATAAATAATACTGTAAAAGAGGGCATAAAATCAAGAGTTGTGCTTCACAGTGTCCCCTCTATCTTTAAATTGCACAAGCTTTTTGATTTTCAATCGATTCTGTCAGTGTTTTATTGTTCATCAGCTGGAAAAAATCCTTCTGAAAGTGATCGCAATACTATCATTCTTCTGTATCTTTATCGTTATGGTGTGAATTACGTGTGCTATTCTTTAATCCTGTGAACCATTTTCACGACTATATCTTTATTGCTATCATAGTTATTGTGCTTAATGTGAATAAGCCTTAACAGGTGTTGTTATTATCAGAAAAACGCACAGCTAAAGTAGTTCCGGCAGATTTTATAGCTCCGTATCACTACACTGAATGATTTATTTCACAGCTACAACAGTCAAAAATCCCATCAAAACACAACAGAAGGCTTTGGAGGAGATGTGTGAGAAACTAGTGCTACACACAAAAGAAATTTGAGAACCAAAACAATAACAAATGTGTTAAAATACAACATTTATTACAAGTTTGAGTGCAGTTTAACTTGAATAATAGTGTTAAATTATTAGAAAATAACGCACTCCTCAGCACCAGTCCATTGTTGATTATCCCTTACTTACATTACATTAAAAAAACATTTAAAAAGTAAATAAGTAAATATCACTGTTGTTAAAAATATATTAAAGTGTATTAAATGACAAAAACACCCATGTCAATATTTAATTGCATGTATAATCTATAATCTGTATATATAATCTAATATTTAAGTATACTGCAAGAGTTGTGTTTTAATAAAAATGTTGCTATGCGTGGATAATGTACACAATATTTATATACACACTGTCCCAAACTCCCCAAAAATTCACATTAAACATCTGAACTGCAAACGTGAAATGAAATGCTAAAGCTATACAGACGCCAAAGCATTTTCCATTAGATTTACAGACGACTGGCGGACTTACAGATGATTCAAAACAAATGAAAAGCAAACAACTTCATATATGAACACGGATTTCCATTCGGATTTAATCAAATTGCACTGGGAACTGATATGACTGTTATAAAGGTAATTCAAACACACACACACACACACACACACACACACACACACACACACAGACACACACAGAAGTCTGAATGGAGCCACAGCAGGTGAGTGAATGATCAGGTCACAGGACTACAACTGATCCGCTCAGAGCCTGAGAACCAGCTCACACTGGGCCAAAGTTCATATACACACACACACACGCACACACACACACATCATTATGGGTTCCTCATATCTATAATGATGTCTCTACTGTACAGACTGTATATTATCTCTCCTCTACCCCTAAACTCAACCCTCACAGCAAACTGTTTACATTTTTACATTCTCAAATTACTTCATTCTGTCTGATTTAGGAGCTGTTTTTATCATGAGGACTAAAGAACAAGGTCAAAATGTACTGGTATTGCTATACTTGTGGGGACATTTATCCATCTCCCTCTCTCTCACACACACATAGTGTGGTGGGCGGAGTCAGAGACCGGATTAGTGTGTAAGTGAGTGTCAGAGTTGCATCAGCCGTGGAGCGTCTGACTGATAGAGTTTGACTCAAATCACTGAAGCAGATTCACATTCACTGATCCTGGACTTTCATCTCAACTTCTCAACATCTTCTGCCTTCAAGACGATGACGGCTTTTAAAGAGCACCGATACAAACTGCTC
This sequence comes from Danio aesculapii, assembly GCF_903798145.1. NCBI lineage: Eukaryota > Metazoa > Chordata > Actinopteri > Cypriniformes > Danionidae > Danio > Danio aesculapii. Next base: position 58,363,406 of record NC_079438.1, read on the forward strand.
TGTTCACCTACTGTACTCCTGAAAACTAATGAAAAACTTTCACAAAGAATAACTTAACATAATAGTAGGCTACATTTCAAATGTTTAAATAAGCATGCGTGACATGAAGATAACTGAATAACTATTAAAACAATATAATAATATATTATTCATATTTAAAATGTTATTATATATAATAAATAAAAGCGTGTAAATCGATTTAACAGTAAATGTAAAGAAATTTTTGATAGATAGATAGATAGATAGATAGATAGATAGATAGATAGATAGATAGATAGATAGATAGATAGATAGATAGATAGATAGATAGATAGATAGATAGATAGATAGATAGATAGATAGATAGAATGACAGACAGACAGACAGATAGATACATAGACAGACAGACAGACAGACAGATAGATAGATAGATAGATAGACAGACAGATAGATAGATAGATAGACAGACAGACAGACAGATAGATACACAGACAGACAGACAGACAGACAGACAGACAGACAGACAGACAGACAGACAGACAGACAGACAGACAGACACTTGTATCCTGATCCCTAAAAATGATTTTAGTAGTAACAACTAGATGAATGGAGTTGTCGGTCATCCTTTAATAACTCCTGGTTCCTCTAAGCGTGTGTAGAGCTCCTAATATAATTAAGTCAGCAGATGACCGTCTTGCGCAATGCTCTGACAGGCAGTTCAGGACAGAAGAGACGCTGCTCCGCAACTCTTACATAAAGGCCAGTTTTCTAGCGTCACCTGGGTGCCACATTTCAGCTCGCTGCCTGTCTGACCGCAAACTATTCGACAGGCCAGCGCCGACTCGATGTGTGAGATTTACTGAGAGAGTCTTCTGTCTGTGGCAGACGCTAAAACACACTTTACTAAAGGAGAAACTCACTAATAATAGCCATGATACTCACACTTCAGTTCAGCTCACTGAGAGTTCATTTAGAGTGAAGCGCTTTAAATACAGCACAGTACTCACTCTAAAAAATGCAGGGTTACACGATCCCTTCATGTCGGCCCAACGCAAATCAATTGAGTTAACTTGATGGTTTTTCTCATTTTAAGTTGTTTGAATCAAAGTGGGGGTGGGGGGGGGGGGGGGGGGGGGGGATGAAGTGGACACTACTGATCCAACTAATCAAAGTGGTCAAGACTAGGAGGTGGTTGGAGCTAGACTATGCAGAGCTGCGGCCCTCCAGGAGTTTGAGACCACTGTCCTAGATATTATTTCTTATGTTATATCATCTCAAACTACCAAAATGTCACTAAAAGTCTCTTTGTTAAACAGTAGAGTTGAATTTTTAACATCAGAAGTGAACACAGCAGAGATCAACATCCCATAATGCAATTCACAACTGTAAATAAACAGGAAAAATAGAGAAAGGGTTCATTAACAGACATTTTGTACAGTGGAGTCTAGAGATAACACACTGTCAGCCTCATTGTGGTTTAATGAGCTGAAATGAGCAGCTTAGCATGCTAGTTTCACAGAAACCACTCTAGAAATAGATTGTAAGCTCACAAACACAGAGAAAAAAAAAAAACACACACACAAAAAAAGACAAGTTCTGTTCAGAAACACAGCTCACATCAGCAGCTCGCACTGCTTTTCTCTCATTCGCATGTGAATTTATCATCATTCATGGTTGGTCATGTGACTGACCCTGACGTAACCTTTGACCCTGGGTTATACTGACCACACATAAATCACAGTGTCGTTTGTCAAGCCAAGCAGCTCAGGGTCAAGCCTACAGACCACCATAATCACAGGCTAATGTTAGGATAATGGTATCATATTCATATTTTTAAATCTACAATAGTTTAATATGTTAGCTATAATATTTAAAATATTTACTGAAATATTTTAATAATATTAGTAATAGTAATTTATATATATACATATGAAAATCACAAAATACAATTATTTATTATTTGCTATGGTAACGCAACAACTATAGTAATTGATCTGTTGTGAAGATTCTTTAGTTGCCATGGTAATACAACAAATTGTAATTGATCTGGCGTGGTGATTCTATAGTTGCTATGGTAATAAACAACTATAGTAATTGATCTGGTGTGGTGATTCTATAGTTGCTATGGTAATAAAACAACTATAGTAATTGATCTGGTGTGGTGATTCTATATTTGCTATGGTAATAAACAACTATAGTAATTGATCTGGTGTGGTGATTCTATAGTTGCTATGGTAATAAAACAACTATAGTAATTGATCTGCTGTGAAGATTCTGTAGTTCAAAAAGGTCATGATTCGCACTGAGGAAGGCATTGTGCCGAAACGTTTGTGTTTTTTCTTCACGCGAAGAATGTAAAATAAAAACAGTACGAAGCGATTATTTGATGAGTGCGAATCATGACCTTTTTGAACAATAGTATTGACAAGATTAACGCACCAAAAAAGTAAAAAAATAAATAAAATAAAAACGCAAGCACACAGGGCAAACTTCATTTCTTTCCACACAAGATTCTATAGTTGCTATGGCAATAAAACAACTATAGTAATTGATCTGTTTTGACGATTCTATTGTTGCCATGGCAATACAACAATATAGTAATTGATCTGTTGTGGTGATTCCACAGATGCTATTACATTAAATACATTAAAGTACATTAAAAACTAAATCTAATAGGCTGCGTCCAAAAATCGCATACTTCCATACCATATAGTACGCTAAAAATCAGTATAGAATTGGAAAAACAGTATGCGAGGAGTAGCCGGATAGCCTACTACTTTCGGTGAGACTCTGAAGTGCGCATCAAGTGGATGCAACGATATCCCATAATGGCAGTGAAGCGATGCAACTCACGCAGATAGGGCACGTGATCATGACAAAATGGCGGATGTAGTATGTTCGAGTTCCATTCATACTGCTCACGTTCATACTGTATAGAACGCACTTTTCTAATGGTCGAGTAGTATGATTAAATTCAAATGCAGTACCTACTGAGTAGTAGGTGGTTTCAGACGCAACCATAGATTTAATAAAATAAATATAATAAAAAAAAAATATATATATATATCCATCTATTAATATTTAAAACTAAGCATACTAATAGTTTTATTAATATTTTTGTAACTTAATATATTTACAGAATTTATTTAATTATTTGAAAACATTACATAAATTAAATTAAACTACACTAAAGTACATTAAATACAAAATACACATTTGGTAAAATTATATTCACATATTATCGATTTAAAACTAAACACTAATAGTGTTATTAATATTGTTACCATTAATATTATAATAATATAATGTAATAATTATAATATTATAATATAAATTACATAATTATAAGTCTATACATTATCTGAAAATGTATAAAAAAAGCAAAAACTAAACTACACTAAAGTACTTTACATACAAATACACATTTAACATTATACATCATTATATATTTAAAAGTAAATAAATTAATATTTTAAATATTTATAAATGTCAAATAAAAGTCAAATTTAACTCTAAACATTTTACTTTTATACATATATAAAATTGTAAAATGTTATATTAAACTATTGACATGATACTGTGAAATTGCACATAGATCTTTTATTAAATATGTATTTTTAAAATGATTATTATTATTCTTATTGTTACTATTATTATTATTATATTATGAGTATTAAAATTATTCATTCATTCATTCTCTTTTCGGCTAATTCCCCATATCACCACAGCAGACTGAATCGCCAACTTATCCAGCATATATTTAACATGGTAATATAAGGGCAGCGGATGCCCTTCCAGCTGCAACCCATTACTGGAAAACACCCACACACTCTTCCATTTACACACATACACTACGGCCAATTTAGTTAATCAATTCTCCTATAGCACATGTGTTTGGACTGTGGGGGAAAACAAGGAGCACCCGGAGGAAACCCACACCAACACTGGGAGAACATGCAAACTCCACACAGAAACACCAACTGACCAAGCTATGACTCGAACCAGTGACCTTCTTGCTGTGAAGCGATCGTGCTATCTACTGCGCCACCGTGCCGCCCTATTATAAGTATTATTTTTATTAATTTATTTGTTTAGGATTTACGAAAAAAAAAACATGACAAAATGAAATAAATCAATAAAACATTTAGCAATACAGACTCAAAGTTCCTTGAAATCCATTATAATCTCCAGTGCAGTGGTCTATATAGCTAATGTCCTGTGTGTGCTCTCAGTGAAACAGGATCTGAGCGTCTGCAGGGCTTTATAAGGCCACAGCTGTCTCTGCTTATAAGAAATGTAATAATGATACTAATGTGCTCCTGATTCACAGCACTGGATGCGCTTTTTGGGAACGCTCAGCATCAGGTGTCACTCGCTCTAGATGCTCTGAGTGCCCTGGATCTGGGACAGAGCTTATATCTGAGTCACCTGGGCAACCAGTCAGAAATCAGCCAATCACATCCAGCCTCACCTGCCAGTCAGACTGTACATGTGCTGAGGAAGTGTTTTAGGGAAGAAACTTCAATTAGTTTTTAGTGCTAACAGTTCATTGTTCTCCTTACATGTATTTATTATGATAACTATGCATTATTTTTCACTGTTAAGTCACAAATACGTAGAGTAAGCACAGTTTAATGCATTTTGGTTTTAAGTGACCTAATTTTAAATGCTTTTTCAGATTATATATTTACATATGTCAATTTGCTTGCTATATTTGTCAAAGAAATGTATCCTGATTTAAAAATGCTCACACCTTTGACATTAAAATTGATGCAAAAAGTCTAGAAATCCATTTTAAGCTGTGTAAATATTCCATTTAATTGTATTTTAGTTTTATTATTTATTGTTTATTATTATAATTATTATTATTATTATCATCATTTATGTTTACTTTTAAATTTAGTGTTTGGATTTATTTCATTTATTACTATTAAAATGTGTAATTTATTTCCAACTTCTAACAATTATCTATATTTTATTTCAGCTTTATTTTAAATAACCAATGACAACTGTAACAAATGTTTTTGCATGCCATTTTAAATATTCACACGTAATTGTTGCATTTAATTTTATATATTTTTTGTTTATTCTAACAATTATTATTCTACCATTATTTTTTCTATTATTAATATTATTATTATTTAATAATTATTGTTTATTCCTAAATATATTATTTATAATAATTTTATTAGTATCTACAGAACGTTATGGATGTCGTTGACTTAATTGTGTGTAATTATTTCTAAATGTAATTATTGACAATGATGAAATAATGATTTAATTAACACAAAAATGAAATAACCACTGAACGATGAGCTAAATTTGACTGGTGATGTCATTAATTCAACAGCTTAAAGGTGCTTCAGATTAAACCGCTTTATTATATTATGATCAAAGAGTGAACAGATCATCATCAGACTAAAGCTCACATCTGTGTGTGTGTTGTTTCTGTGAGTCAAACTGAAGGTCTCAGTGGCTCTCAGACAAAACAAAGACATCTCGCTCACAAAAGGCCGTGACATTTAAGAGCAACACCAAGGCCAAGCACTAAAAACAATAATCACAAAAACTCCACAGAGCCTGATCTGAACCTGACTATGGTTTTGCGTGTGTTTGTAGCGCCACATGGTTATAGTGGCCACATGCTGTAACTGCACTTTTGGCAAGGTCACTGCACTGCATCAGGTAATATTCCATTCCCATTGCTCGCCCCGCCCTCACTGAGAAAATGGGCGGGGCTTGATTAGGAGAAAATAAGAAGCTCTCGAACGCCCTCTGTCGGTCACATGATTAAAAACAGTTTTATATGTTAATCAAGCTTTTTTCAATCTGCCTACACTGACTATATATTTTCTGCAACGCTCCTGTTTTTGTTATTTTACATTTGGACTTTAATTTATATTTAAAATGAACAACACTACTGATTGTTTTAGAACTTCCAATTTATTTGGGGAGGAAGACTAAAAATAATAAATAAACTCAAACTACTAACAAGTGTGTTCATGATTATACATAAAAAGAAAAATCATATGCAAGCAGCATTACAAGCTGTTTTAAATGTCTAAAAAGCAATGGAAGTGAACAAGACTGAAAGACTCCAGCCAAAAACAGTGAAGAAGTGAAGAATAAGGTCAATAGCTTTATTTTAAAAACATTAATCTTTTATTTAGCGCTCATATTTACTCAATACTTGACTCGAAACTCACTAAATGCACTGATAAGGCCACCAAATTGAACGAGTTTTAAAAGGCAGTCACATGAAAAAATACTACATTTATTTATATTGAATACTCTATTATATTTTTGGATTAATATTTAGCTAAACTCTATATTATATGGGATCTAAAATCTCTTTGTTAATGAAGGTTTCAGCATCCTGTAGTACCATACACTCTCAGAAATAAAGGTACGCGAGCTGTCACTAGGGTGGTACCTTTTCAAAAAGTACAAATTTGTACCTAAAATGTCCATATTAATACCTTAAGGGTACATATTAGTACCTAAAATGTACAAAAGTGTTCCTCTTAAAATTCTGAGGTACTAATATATACCTTTGAGGTACCAATAGGGACCCTTTAAGCACAAATGTGTACCTTTTGAAAAGGTACCACCCCAGTGACAACTCGCGTACCTTTATTTCTGAGAGTGTAGAGAACTGGTTAACGGCAATAAATACTGTATATTCTCTATAGTTGTTGTGTTGCAATGGCAACTGTAGAATCCCCACAATAGATTACTTACAATAGCTGTTGTGTTACCATAGCAACTGTAGAATCATCACAACAGATCACTTACTATAGCTGTTGTGTTACCATAACAACTGTAGAATCCCCACAACAGATCAATTACTATAGTTGTTGTGTTACCGTAGCAACTGTAGAATCACCACAACAGATCACTTACTATAGCTGTTGTGTTACCGTAGCAACTGTAGAATCCCCACAACAGATCACTTACTATAGTTGTGTTACCATAGCAACTGTAGAATCCCTATAACAGATGGATTACTATAGTTCTTGAGTTACTATGGCAAATGTAGAATCTCCACAACATATCAATTACTAGTTCTTGTGTTACTATGGCAACAATAGAATCATCACAACAGATCAATCACTATAGTTCTTGTGTTACCATGGCAACTGTAAAATCATCACAGCAGATTATTTCAAGTTCTTCACTACAGCGTAGCTCAAAAAACACTATAGTATTGACTGTGAATTACTGTTGTAATTCTTTCATGTGGAAATCTGCGCCATCTGCTGGACGTTTACAGACAGTACAGGATTATATTCATAAATAAAAGAGTGTTTAGTCACTCACGGGGAAGAGTACGATGGGTACGGTGAGCGTCACTGCCGTCAGCACTGCCAGTCGCACCATCAGCAGCATCGTGTCGAACTTGTAGACCTTGGTGAAAGTGTGCAGAAGCTCAGCCTCCACATGATCTGAAACACACACACACACACAGAGATGAGTGTTTCTGTTCCACAAGAGTGTGTGATGGCCAGTGTGTGTGTTTGTGACATACCATAAAACGTCAGATAACCGAAGAGAGCAGACAGCAGGTACATAACCAGCATAGCCAAGATGGAGAGGTTTGAGACGGACTGCATCCTCCGACGAGAGCGACTGAAACACATACACATGCACATCAAAAACACAACCCTAACAGCTATAACACACATCTGAGACATAGGGGGTGGGATGCTAAATGTAATTAGATTGTTATCCAGCTGTTGGTTTTGATGCCTAAATCTACATTATTCCCGCCATATATTAAATGGCATCTTTAGTTTTTGTATGCTGATCTGAAGCTATTTAAAACAAAAAATTATAGATTATACCTTTTTTAAAGTGTGTTATCTAGACTACAATCCTCACACAGAAAAGCTTTATCTACTTCCACAGATTATAGCAGGAAGGCCCAAACTCGGTCCTGGAGGGCCGGTGTCCTGCATAGTTTTGCTCCAACTTCCTTCAACACACCTGCTTGGAGGTTTCTAGCATACCTAGTAAGAGCTTGATTAGCTTGTCCAGGTGTGTCTGTAAACTTTACAGGACACCGGCCCTCCAGAACTGAGTTTGGACACCCCTGGATTATAGCATTTCATAAATTAATAAAGAGGAAACTGATAAAGTAGGGGAAAACTTTGGGTTATTAAAGTTACATATAAAAGTAAATACCTTTAAATATAATATTCATATATAATAATTATTATTTGATTTATATACAATTCATTCATTTTCTTTTCAGCTTAGTCCCTTCATTAATCTGTTATAATAATAATAATAATAATAATAATAATAATAATAATAATAATCACTCACTTCTTCAGTTCACTGTAGATGGGCAAAACTTCAGGATGACACACAAATGCGAAGGCGAGGATGGGAACAGTGTAAACAGTCTGAAAAACAAATATAACAAACACAATAAGGCTCTTTTCATGCACACACACTTGTACAGCTATGTTTACCGGGACTTTCTATAGACATAATGATGTTTCTACTGTACAGACTGTATATTCTCTCTCCTCCACCCCTAAACCAACCCTCACAGTAAATAATCTGCACTTTTACATTCTCAAAGTAACTGATTCGGTCTGATTTAGGAGCCATTTTGATCATGGGTACTAAAAACAAATGCCCACACAAGGTCAAAATGTACTGGTATTGCTATACTTGTGGGGACATTTGATCTTCACAACATAAGCAATACAGTTGAAGTCAGAATTATTAGCGCTCCTGTATATTTTCCCCCAATTTCTGCTTAAATAATAGTTAATAACTCATCTCTAATAACTGATTTCGTTTATCTTTGCCATGATAACAGCACATAATGTTTGACTAGATGTTCTTCAAGAAGTCAATGTATAATAAGCTAATAATATTGACCTTAAAAAATGGTTTTCAAAATTAAGAACTGCTTTTATTCTAGTCCAAATAAAACAAATCAGATTTTCTCCAGAAGAAAAAATATTATAAGGAAATACTGTGAAAAATTTGTTAAACATCATTTGAGAAATATTTGAAAGAAAAAAGGAGGGCTAATGACTTCAACTGTACAACACACACGCACGCACGCACGCGCGCACACACACACACACACACACACACACACACACACACACACACACACACACACACACACACACACACACACACACACACACACACAAACAATCCTCATCATTGACCTGTGAGTTGAAGATGAAGTATTTGGGTGTGCACATGTCCTGGTGGTCCTCCGGGTGAGCGCTGAACTGCACCGAGTCATGGAGAGGTGTGTGTGGATCCACAGCATTCGCAGCCGTTTCTGACATGTACGCCAGAGCCGAGGCATTGTGCAGACCATACAGAGCTATCGCATCCGATCCATTTATGCTAACGTTTGAGCCGTGCTCGAAGAAGAATGGAAGAGGACACGGCAGAATCGTCTTCTTGTAGATCAGCTGACAAATACAACATGAATTCAATTAGAAACAGCTAAAATATATGCAAATGACAATTAGATTGATGAAATATAATGCATTATGACAAATATATGCAATTATTAATATATATAAAATGCATAACATTATTTTGGAGGTCAACAGCAAAAGCTTACGGTTAAGTTTATTACAGAGAGCATAAAAAGACATGCTGTTTCATTATTGCTACACTGGTTGGAAAATTATAAATAAGAAAAAAAATCCTGAATAAAACAATATTTTAGTCTATTATTTTTATCTCACACATTAAATAAAAGACAATTCATGATTAAAATAATTAAAAAATAATGAATAACACGAAAAAATTACTCAAAACACGTAACAGGACATTGCAGAACTAAAAGCGAAGCAAACAAAGCGAATCAGCATCAGTAAACGTACCACTCCCAGGAAGAAGACCATACAGGAGAGAGAGAAGCCGCTGGTGTAGCCCAGATACCCTGCAGGACACAGCAAACATTCAGAAACACATCACAAACATCCTCACAAACTCCCTCTGATGCTCCAAAGCAAGACTCACCCAGGTTTTTCAGCAGAGACAGCGGTAAAATGATGCCGATGGACACCAGCACCACCACGTAATTCCCATCCAGATACCATTCACTGCACACAGAGACAAATGATCAGAACATCACACTGTATAATTATGACTTGATTAATCCAACTAATCATCAACCCTAATCATTACCCAGAACTCTCCTCCAGTCCGAGGAAAGCTCGAATCACCTCCGGCAGCTCGTATTTGACAATGAACAGGTAGCTGGACATGGCTGAAGACAAACAAAACACATTAAACACAATTATTCACCCTTCAATTTTAATCGTAATAATGTCTTTCGTCTTTGCCATGTTGACAGCCCATAATATTGGACTAGATATTCTTCACGATACTAATATTCAGCTTAAAGAGACATTTAAAGGTTGATTAGATTAACTAGGCAAGTCATTGTATAACAGTGGTTTGTTTTGTAGACAATCCCAAACATTTAAGGGCGCTAATAATATTGACCAAAGTAAGGTAGAAATATAACGGCTCTATTAAACACCACTTGGGAAATATTTGAAATAGAATGAAAAATTCACATCATATAACATCACTCATGCAACAAAAAAAGCCTATATATTCACCTCCTATGTTCTGCAGAGTTATAGACCCAAAAGCTGCCATTTTTCCAGGCCATCCAAACGCTCTTTCTCCAAGCGTCTCATAGATCAGCGAGCCTGTAGTGAGAGGATATTCAATATGAGTATATTTTTGATATTAATATATATATATATATATATATATATATATATATATATATATATATATATATATATATATATATATATATATATATATATATATATATATATATGTTTGCGATCTGTAGACAAACTCACCTCCTTCTTTGGCCGTCACTAATAACAGATGAACGGAATATAGTGAGAGGATAGCGACTCCCAGCAGGAGGATTCTGGGAAAACAAGAAAGAAACATCAGATAATATAAATATTTGGGTTCACAAACACAAAGCTAACCAACTGATAGAAAATGTATAATGTATAAACAAAATACAAGCATAAAAACACTATATATAGAAATGTTATGGAATTTTTATTTCTGAAACACTTTAATCAGTGTCTCTAATATTGTAACAGGGATGTGACGCTGACAACAGGGGTGAGGATCCAAATGCAGGGTTTTATTAATAGGATGATCAGGCAAGCGATGATCAACACAGAAGCAAACAGTTGTAATCCAGAGTCATAATCAAAATAACAGGCAGGTCGGCGCCAGTGGTGTAGTGGTGTAGTGGTTAGTGCGTCGACACATGCACTCAGGTGCTCACGGTGAACCAAGTTCAATTCACGCCTCACCGTCCTATGCCGATCCTTCCCCTCTCTCTGCTCCCCATGCTTTCCTGTCAATACTCTCTACTGTCCTATCCATTAAAGGTGAAAACCCCCCAAAAAATATTTAAAATAAATAAATAAAAAAATAACTGGCAGATGGTCACACGGTAAGCAGCAGACAACTTAAAACAAACAAGGTGAGAATCAAAAACACGGCAAAGCAAGACAAAGGTAACGCGTTGTAATGTCACTAAACAGATAACAAGCCTCCGCCACGACTGTGTGTTAGTGTGCTGTATTTATACTACAGTAATCAGTCAAAAAGCAGCTTTAGCTGTGAGTGTCTAATCAATGTTGACTTGGAGCAGGTGAGTGTGTGTGTTGCATGACTGGGATCTATAGTCCATAAACCGGTAGATTTGTAGTTTGTGTGAATGTGAATGTTTTCCAGTGATCTATGGTGTTGAGATCGCTGGTGACTGTGACAAATATCTCCTGTTAAGTAACATGTGGTGAGGTTTATTTCTGAAGTAGTTTTTAAGTGCAGAGGACAATCATATATATATATATATATATATGAACAACGATAATGCTAATGATTACAGATGACCGGCTTTCTCACAAGAAATGTACTGTAGTAATTTATTGTAAATAATTTATAGTTTTTTTAACCATATTATAGTAATAATATAGTTATATTGCCATGGTAACGCAGAGTTACAGTTTATGAGTTCACTATAGTAAATACTACAGTATATGAGCACATTCAATAACAATGAGTTGTAAATAAGCAGATAAACGAATGAATAAACAAAATTAAATGTAAATAAACTGAAGTACATTACACTTTACTATAGTATTTTGAACGGTTTGTATGTTCTCCCCATGTTGGCGTGGGTTTCCTCCGGGTGCTCCGGTTTCCCCCACAAGTCCAAAGACATGTGGTACAGGTGAATTGGGTAATCTAAAAGTGTATGAGTGTGAATGAGAGTGTATGAGTGTTTCCCAGTGAAGGGTTGCAGCTGGAAGGGCATCCGTAAAACATATGCTGGATAAGTTGGTGGTTCATTCCGCTGTAGCGACCCTAGATTAATAAATGGACTAAACCGAAAAGAAAATGAATGAATAAAACTAAGTGCTCACAGCCCCCTCTGCTGGTGACAATAATCAGCACATGTTTAGCTCTGGTAAGTTTTCAGGTTTCAGCACATTTATGACCTGGTCTGGATCAACAGGCACAAACCAGCTACAGCTCACCGTTAACTACCCATAAGCCCCTGCTGCGTCTGAGCGAGTCTCAGCTATAGAGACAGACTAAATGACAGAATGATGCATGGTGAAAATGGGTTAATGGTGGTTGGGTCACTGGACACCGGCCTCCTGCAGCGTACAGACCAGAAATAACCATCTGACACCCTCACTGGAGAATGAAGGAGACACGCTGGCCTGAACACCCCTCAGGTGACGCTTCGTGCTGTAGGTGTGTGTGTGTGTGTGTGTCATTTCTCCTGCGATGGTGGACAGTGGGACTGCAGCCGAACACAGCTGACTGCTGTCAGTCACACGCACGCACACACATACATACACATACACAGACACTGACATTCACACATGAACAGAAACACAGACACACAAATTCATACACACATACTGTACACAAACACACATACATGCAAACAAACAATGACATGCATATGCACATACATAGCCACAGACATACTGTACACACACATACACTTATACATGTCCTGGACACATATATACACTCAGATACATCTATACTCACACAGACACACACACATTCATACAGAAGTAGACACACACCACAGCTGCAGACACACAAATAAATAGACACAAAGACAAACATACTGTACACACACACTTACTGTACACACACACACACACACACACACACACACACACACACACACACACACACACACACACACACACACACACACACACACACACACTCATTCCTTTTACTTAAGTAACTAAAAAAGGAATACTGAGAAGATTTCTATGATATTTATATCTACAGACAGTTATACATGACAAAACTTACACCTCTTAACAGCAACAACAAAAATACCTCCTTCAATTAAGCTTTTTGGAGTATATTTGACAGCTTTTTTGGTCCCTTTTGGGTACAAACTGTCCCCAGAAATGGTCAAGTGGGTCAAATACACACACACACTCACACACATATGTTTTAACCCCTCAGTGAACAGCAGACACAGGGCTAAATATAGGCGTATAGTTGATTAGTGTTATGTGCAGTTTAGCATGTCCCGCAGTCCCTGACACACCGGCGTCTGCTCTGCATTCTCTGATAACAAACTCTCAAGGGCTTTCTGGAAGTTCTGCATTCACTGCACACTTCAGTACTCTCAGTACTCTCTTTTACAACCACTACAGACATTTATACGTATTTACAGTCATTATTTAATGTCATTTCATCCATTATTTAATGTTAATGTATGTACTAACATAAAGAATGAACAATTCAGTAGTTATTACATATATGATTATGTAAGTCAGTAAAAATAAAGTCATTCAGTTATTTTTAACTCAGTGCATTACCTAATGTTGACAGACAGACAGATAGAGAGATAGACAGACAGACAGATGGATAGAAAGATAGAGAGAAAGACTGATAGACAGACAGACAGATGGATGGACAGACTGTCTGTCTGTCGGACCAACAAATGGATGGATGGATGGATGGATGGATGGATGGATAGATAGATAGACAGGTGGATAGATAGATAGATAGATAGATAGATAGATAGATAGATAGATAGATAGATAGATAGATAGATAGATAGATAGATAGATAGATAGATAGATAGATAGATAGATAGATAGATAGATAGATAGATAGATAGATAGATAGACAGGTGGATAGACAGACAGACAGACAGACAGACAGACAGACAGACAGACAGACAGACAGACAGACAGACAGACAGATAGATAGATAGATAGATAGATAGATAGATAGATAGATAGATAGATAGATAGATAGATAGATAGATAGATAGATAGATAGATAGATAGATAGATAGATAGATAGATAGATAGATAGACAGACATATAGGTGGATAGACAGACAGACAGACAGACAGACAGACAGACAGACAGACAGACAGACAGACAGACAGACAGACAGACAGACAGACAGACAGACAGACAGACAGACAGACAGATAGATAGATAGATAGATAGATAGATAGATAGATAGATAGATAGATAGATAGATAGATAAGATAGATAGATAGATAAGATAGATAGATAGATAGATAGATAGACAGACAGACATATAGGTGGATAGACAGATAGACAGACAGATAGACAGATAGAAATGACACTCTTAATGCGGTCGTTCTAGTATCTGCATTCCAGGATCTGTGTTATGACTGGCTGAACTCATGCAGATGAGCTCTAGTAATGTGGGAAATGTTGGCACACACTCACATGAACAGGATGATGCCAGTGTTGGCCATGGCGAAGGACAGACCCAGAATCCCACTGCCCATGATGGCGTTACTGAGGTTAAAGACCGACATGCCAAAGGAAGCATGACCCGGGTGCTGTGAGAACGAGAGAGATGCTATCAGCAGCTGTTATGTAGGACTGAAGAGTTTATTCTGTGATAACAACCGACTGGATGTGCATTATACTGATTATTACACAAAACTATTAGACACAAAACGTTAATCTGAGCTGTAGTCATTCATTAGCTCTTTAATTAAATGCACACCTTGCTGAAAGATGGACCTAGTTAAGTCTTTAAATGTGACTTTAAGCTGAATACTAGTCTCTAGCAAAATAGCTAGTAAAATATCATGTACTGTCATCAAAAGAAACTCGTTATTAGAAATGAGTTATTAAATATATGCTTAAAATGTGTTTCCAAAAAGATTAGCACTTGAGAAATACATAAAAATAAATAATACAGCTTATAATGTCATTATTGAGGCATCAGAATCAGGTATGGTGGAGTGAGGGGTTTAATAAACATAATGAATGTGTGTTTCAGAAGTAAAATCGTACATATTCTTCATTATATTCCTCATATTTCTTCTTCTTCATCAACCCGTTGGTGAGAAACTTCTGACTCTCTGCATCATCTTCATCCAGAAATTGGCTGTAGAGCACAACACACACACACACACACGTTATTTTACACATACATTAGTATGCTATTAAAGATACGCTCCTGATTCATGTGTCACAGTGTTCTGCGTGTGTATCAGGAGAGTTTCAGGGTTAAACACACAGCGCAGAGACTCTGACCTGTTGATTGTGGCCTTTTCAGAGTCCATGTTCTCTCTGTAGCTGTCGTCCACACTGCTCTCATCCTCCATCTCTGCGCTCACTTTCTTCAGTTCCATTCGCTCCATCTTTACAGCTGATTATTAGGTTACGCGCTGGGGAAAACAACTGAAAACAAAACCACAGATTATTAGTTTAGAATCTATAATAAGAGGAGATTCTTCATGTATTCATTCTAAGTTTTTTTGTAAATGCGTCTAAATTGTGGCAGGTTAACTTGTGTTTATGACCAGCGACCTTGAACCTGTTCAACACAACAAGATTTGGAGCCAAAGGTATTGACTGAACATCTGAACTTGTGGTGATAAATGGATCAATATAAACTCAAAACACTAAACAAATCTGAGCTGTTCCAGTTTAACCATGGTAAACGATACCCCGCTGTTTCATTCCACCCATTTTAAGGTTGAGTTCAAATGTAAAAACTAAATATATAATGATTATACTTTATGGTGATATTTTGAGATTCATAATGTGCAGCCGGTTTTATTTTAAAATCAAAATAACGAAGCACCTTTCAAGCATTTATTATACTAAATAGTAAATTCATTATCTTAAAATAAGCACTGCAACATGGTTATTTGACATTTATTATTATTTTTTTCCCAGCAAAGAAACCCCAAGATCAATATTTTAAGATTCATAACGTGTTTTATTTCAAAATCTAAATAATGAAGCATCTTTTAAGTATTTAATTACTGCATATCTTAAAGTAAGCATTGCAAGAGGAGTAATTTATGTTTATTATGTTTTTTCCAGCAAAAAAAACAAAACAAATATATTTAGTTTAATAATATGAAGATGGTTTTTTTCAAAATCTAAATAATAAAGCACCTTTCAAATATTTACTGCATTATCATAAACTAGTCAGATTCACGTGGCTATTAAAAAATTGTAATGATTATTTACATTTTATCAGCCAAAAAATAAATATTTGGTGTAATAAAAACTGTAAAACCCCTTTTATTCAAAATATAATTAATGAAACACATTTTTAAGTATGTAATTTACTGGGTTGTTGTGAATTGTCAGATGGTTATTTGTTTAGTTTTCAGCAAAAATAATAATAATAATAATAAAAATGTGTTTTAAAAAAAAAAAACATAAAAAAACACATAAAAAAAATAAATAAAAACAATAAAATAAAATAAAATAATCAAAAATTCTGTAAATGATTCTTTAACTGAACTTATATGATATATTATTATATAATAGTGTTTCTGGGTCCATCTTAATAAGTCATTTATAGTTTGTCCTGATGAAACCAAACAGAGATAAATGTTTAAAAGATATAATTATTGACATTTTGTTGGTTCTGTGCCCAAGGACTGCTGTTGATTTCCAACATGCGTTTCAGCGGTGATCAGTGAACACAGATCAGCATTACTGCACCACAGAACTTACTTAAAACTATAAATTAAGCCTTGCATTTATTGTTTTTGGCATTTTATGAACTAAACGACACCAAAAAAGTCTATTGTGATGATGGTTTATAAAAAAGCATCAAGTAACAGTCAAATTTATTTACCAGTTTAATCTACGAGCATGTGCATTCTGTTTTAATACCCACATAAAAAATGTGTACATTTTATTTAATTGAGCTATTGCATATTATTAAACCAAAAACAACTACTCTTAATCGCCAAGAAGGTTATTTTCTATCATTTAATTACATTTCTTGACATATAAATTCTATTTTAGATGTAAAACATCTTTTTTCTACACTGAGAAAAGTGTTGCATGCAAAACTATTGCAAACAATTTATTTGTGTTGAATTTAAACAAACAAATTAAATTTAATAATGTTCAACTTAATTTGTTTGTTTAAATTCAGCCCAAATAAATTGTTTAAAACCACTTAACGTAAAAAAAATTGAGTAAATCCAAGGAATCATCTTTGAATAATTTTTTTCAGTATACATCCACTGTAAAAAATGCGGGGTTGTTGCAACCCAACATTGGGTTGAATATGATCAAACCCAATGCTGGATAAACTATTTTCTATTAAATGTACATTGCAGTTTTTAACCCAACAGTTGGCTTTTGCATTATATTATTCAACAAAAAAACATTTCTTAATCCTCAGTTTTTTTATTATTAATTAAGTGTCTTTACATATAATTTCTACATTAAATGTACTAAATCTTTTTTCTCTCTATACCCACTCTAAAAAATGCTGGGATACTGCAACCCAGTATGGACAAAGCCAATGTTGGATAAAAAAATTCTTTTAAATGTACATAGCAGTTTTTAACCCAACAGTTTGATTTGTCCATATTCGTCCTGCCTTTGGATTACAGCAACAAAAGGTTTTGTTAGTTTATATTAGTTTTTTCCACATAAATATTTCAATTCTTTTTAACTCAAATAAATAATAACAATGTCCAATATACATTCCATTTCACAGCTTTTCAATGTGTTGTTTTGTCCTTTGGTGGTTAAAGATGCTTGTTTTGCTTTAATATAAGACATCTAAACATTATCATGTGTAATAATTAAACTTCATCAGGTAAAAGTAGCCCAAAATCCTAGAAACATCTGTTTGAAAAAGGTTGACAAATAATAACACCAATCTTCATCCAGAAAACATTTTCTTCAGCAAACGTACAGCATGTTTTACTGCATGTTCTTGGAGCTTTGAGCCTCCAGTCTCAGATCTGTAACCACTAACTCAGTTTAAGTGACGTTTTATCATCACAATCACAAACACACACTCGTCACCATTGCCCAATTCACAATTTATTCCAGTGGAGAGCTGCTGTTTTCCTCCAGCTCTCCATAAAGGCTGTTTGTTGAATGTTTGGGTTGAGGACTCAAGTATCTGTGCGTCTGATCCACTCCGTGACGCATGAACTCTGAAATCAGACGCGTTTAGAGCTGCTCAAACACACACCTGTTATGAGCACACAACACGCACTGGCCTCAGGTCAGCTATTTCCAGCAATAACCATCCCCAAAGAGACAGAGAACATTGCATAAGGATTAGATGAGCCAGTTTATAAGCCAAAACACCGCCAAACCATTCTTACACCCAATTACCCACAATCCTCCACTTCACCCACACAAAGCCCTCATTGATAGGATTCATAAACGCGGCCAGAGAGGCCACTGCACTATAGACTCATGGAAAGCTGAAAATCTTCCACAGGCCTACAGGACTGAGAGTGCGACACGTTTACTGGATTCACACATGACAACGCTTTTACACTGGGAACGTTCTGGTAAGGTTATTTATGGTAACATTAATAAAACATTCATAAAAATTCAATCCATTACGCATCATTTTTGGAATGTGTTCCTTCTAGAAAAGACGTTCTTTGATGTTCTTTAAAAATGTTTAGAACATTCAGAGAACATTCCGAAGTGACGTTTCCATGAGGCTGTGAGTCCACAGACAGCTTTTCTCTCGAGATGAACGTTTGTTTTCTGTTGTTGACGGTGTCACTGTGTTTTTTGAGCGCTCAGCTTTTTTGTCAGCCATTACAAGTAGGCTTGTCATGATAAGGAATGTTTGTTGTGCGATATATTGTCACAGAAATTGTCACAATACTCGATATTCTTGCCATTTTGAGGTCACTTTATGCCACTGATTATATACTTACTTACTCCCAGGGCCGTTTATACTGAAGTTGATATTTAGTTGCACCATGTCCATGTTTCGTAACCCCCAACCTGGAGGACCAGAACATATACTCATACACTACGGACAATTTAGCTTACCCAATTCACCTATAGCGCACGTCTTTGGACTTGTGAGGGAACACCCGGAGAAAACTCGAACATAGGGAGAACATGCAAACTGCACACAGAAATGACAACTGCATTATATTAATACAAAAAGATATAAACACTGTAAAATACGTATCATTCTTAACATTATTTCGATTTTATCATTTGATGTTAAGAAGGTAAATGTCCTATTATATATACTATTAAACGTTGTATTAGGTTTATGCCCAAATATAAACTTTGACACCGGTGAGGTAGAACGTAAATGTCATTGTAAAATGGCTTTAACGTTAGTTGTAAATTCGTAAATATATAATGCAATTGCAAAACTGATTGAGGTCATCTCCAAGTTTTGCATAATAAGTCGATGTTTTGATTATTGTGACAGGCCTAATTAGAAGTTAAATAATGCAACGATTATTCATAACACTTCTGAGCCAACTGTCCAATCGAATTGGAGATACCACCCAATGGTCAACAAATAATAAGATTAACAAATAAATAAAAAAGACTTTCGACTTGTAATAGTACAGCAGGGATACTCTGTATCATAGCAACTGACTAAAAAATGCAGCACTGCAAAAAAGATCACAGCTGAGCATGGACACACACCTAACAGGGATCTGGTCTTTATTCTTAAATCAATTACGCATCATTTTGGAATGTTCTGCTCTGCTCCTTTAGAAAAGACGTTCTTTGATGTTTTTTAAAAATGTTTAGAACGTTCAGAGAACATTCCGAAGTGACGTTTCCATGAGGCTGTGTTGTCAATGGTTTTCTGTTGTTGTCAGTGGTAGAGCTGTGCTTTTTGAGCACCTGCAGCATAGCAAGACTCTGACTTTTGAACGTTTTTTTAGGGTCACTCAGCATTTTTTCAGCCATTGCAAGTTTAAATATGCAGCGCTCATCAATTTTGAGCCAGCTGTCCAATCATAGTGGAGAAGGGGCAGGACAATTCCAGTCAACTGTCAACTCACAATCTGATAAAGACTTTTAACTTGTAATGATAAAGCAGGAATATCATAGCAAGCAACTGGAATAAATGATGTGCTGCAAAAACGATAACGTCATTTTTAAAACAGCGCTTGCTTTTCTGCAGTTGCCACACACCCTTAAATGATCTGGGCTTTGTTCTGAAATCCATTATACATCATTTTTTAAAATGTTTTACTCTGAAATGTTGTTTTCTCTTTTGTTTTTTAAAGTTTTTATATTTGTTTAGAACATGCAAACATTCTGAAATAATGTTTCCATTAAAATACATTAGAGAAAGTTTTCTAGGACCTTCATCTTGGAACAATGGAACAATGGCGACAGCAGTATAAAACACTAAAACAAGGCATGTGCGAAATAAATGAAAATTCGATGCCAAAAACTGAAAAGACTTTGTCATAATTATTATGTATTATTTGATTGAACAATGTAATTGCACTACTAAAAAAAAAAAACACAAGCCAATAAAATAACCACATCTTATTGACAGTAATATTTTATTGTCAGTTCACGAGTTTAAAATTAATTTTACCAGCACTGCCATGACAGCACTATTGTTAACAGTTGATGCAAAGATAAGTATACATGTACATGAGTAGAATCTTGAACTGTGAAAATGACGTATGCACAATCACCGGTGCACTGTTCCTGCGCTTCAACACCATTAAAAATAATGAGTTTCATAGCACAGTGAATTCTGTGTCCAGTGTGAAAGCCCTTTTCAGAACGCACAGTGAAAGCTTTTTTGGGTTCATATTTTTTGTCTGTTTTCCCTTAAGAAAAAAGCATAGGTGGCTGAAAATTGGGTGTATCCCTAAAACATCAAAGTTTAAAGTGACAATTATTAACAATAATAATCAAAAAGCACTTCTGCCGATATATATATATATTTAATAATCTTAACTATAGCCGTTAAAACTCGCAGCTCTTGCAATCACAGATTAGAGTTAGTTTTATAATCATAGTTAGACTGTTTTGAGTTAGCCAATGTGAAGATAATGGAATTAATGAAGGACCTTTTACAGGGTTATCAAAAACAGCCATTGCTACGTAGACTGTAATAATGCTGGGTTCCACACAATTCCTTCATGCTGTCTCAACACAAAGTTAACTTGATTGTTTTTACAAATTTAGTGGACTGAACATAAAACAATTAAGCTCTCCCAAAAAAACCTCAAAATTTTGTTGATTCAGCTCATTTTAAATAAGTATTTGAATCTTTTTTTGAGTGTATATCCATTGATATATAAAGTATTCCTCTTTTTTTTCCACCTGCTAACTGACAAAACAAACGCAACGCTAGCATTAATGAACTCATACCACTTTTTCTGCACTGTTGCTGTGGCTTCTAGGAACATAACGTTTCAGAACAAACTCCCACCCTGTTCAACCAGACTAACCTGAGATAAAAGCCTCGAACAAACCCAAACACGACCAAACACACCTTTAACACCAGCACAGTTAGAGTTTATTTCAGGCTCTCTCTCTGACTCTACAGTACGCATGACTGGAAAAATACAATATTAAATACTCAAGTCTACACCAAAACAAAGACATTTAATGGAGAACTAATCAGATAATAATAATCAAGCATTTCCATCTTCACAAGCCTTTAGATTGCAATCTGAAACATTCAAACAATTAAACACAAAGTGCAACCAAAATCTGACCTATCCAAGGTACACAGTGCGCTCACAAGAACTTAATTTCACTATTACTGCTTCAAAGTCGACTGTTTTATGCAGTGTGTTGCTTGACTTGCCGTTTCTTTAAGCAATTGTGAAATTAACAAGCAATTTCAAAGCTAACCTAGCCTCTACAGCAACTTTTTTTTTTTGTTGACAAGTCGCTGTGGTGAAAATCTCCAAGCAGCTGGAGTGTTTTACGACGAGAAACACTCGCTCTTCAAAGAGAATGTCTGTGTTTGTACTCCAACCAGCATTCTTCAACAAGCTGGCTTGGACTAACACAGACCACACACACACACACACACACACACGCACACACACACACATATATATATATATATACACACACACACATACACATATATGCTTACACCATAAACCACTAGCACCAATCTAGCTGTGAACTCCATTATAATATTGTAATAAAGTGTTTTTACTTACTATGAGAGCCTACACCATAGACCACTAGCGCTAAACAACAAAATGCACACACTTTTAAACATCTTCTCAGCTGCAAACCCATTACAATATAATAATAATGTGTTTTTAACTCACTATGAGTGCCTACACTATAAACCACTAGCACCAAACAACCAAATACACACACTCTTAAACATTTTCTCAGCTGTAAACTCACTATAATGTAGTAATAACATGTTTTTTACTCACTATGAGAGCCTACACCAGAGACCACCATCACCAAACAACCAAATGCACACACTCTTAAACATTTTCTCAGCTGTAACCTCATTATAATGCAATAATAACATGTTTATTACTCACTACGAGAGCCTACACCGTAGACCACCATCACCAAACAACCAAATGCACACACTCTTAAACATTTTCTCAGCTCTAATCTCATTATAATATAATAATAACATGTTTCTACTCACTATGAGAGCCGGACTGACGCTGAACACTAGTTGCTGAACACTGATGAGTTTCTTTTTAGCCCTGGAGGTGAGTGGCAGATTTAAAGACCTTTGGGAGGGCCGACATCAGCCAATCAGAATGCTTCAATTGTCCGGCACCAGTTCTTAACCCCACCTCTTCTCCCCCCCTCCACCTGCGTCACTGATGGGCACACGGGCTTCCAGAAATTAGTTGGAGATAAGGAGACGAGTTGCATCAACTTGTGTTTGCACTGGGGCAAAAATCTGGGGTCGTTGGATGCAGATATTAAAAAAACAGCTCTCGGACACCAAGCAGCAGCCGCGGATCTGAATATGCTACTGCAAACACTCATACAGACACGCATGATGGGGTCACTGATCAATATGAAAGCTAGTTTCCGACACACAATTAAATATAAAAGCGGGAACGATGTTAGAGACTCTAAATTTTCTCAAAACTTTTCTCAAATATAAGTTTGTAGCTCGTAAATGCAAGATAAAAACTTAATATCAAATAGACTAATTTATTAAACAAAATTCTGAGTTTACAAAACTATTTACAGATAATTACGATGACTATTTCAGTTTCTGATGTTTTTATTTTCTCACAACTGCAAGTTTAATTTGGACATTTGTTTGTCGCAACTGCAACAGAAATTAAAGTTTATTAAAGAGTTTATTAAAGTAAAATTAGTTTAGCAGAATTCTGACGTTACAAACAAAACATTTAAAGATAATTAAATATAATATAATTATGACAATTTAATTCTACAAGACACTATTCTTTCAGTTTCTGATATTTTTATTACACCAACCAGCAGTCGCAGACTGAATATGCTACAGCAAACACTCATACAGACACGCATGATGGGGTCACTGATCAATATGAAAGCACACGATTAAATATAAAAGCTGGAACGATGTTTAAGACTTTTCATTTTCCCAAAACTGCAAGTTCATATCTCACAATTCAAGCTTTTTTCCTAAATTTGGGAATTTGTTCGTTGTAAATTGCAAGGTATAAATAAAGTTATGAGTTTTCATAAATATTAATAAGACTTTAAACTATTTTTTAAACAATTTTATTATGGGACAAAAAACTAAAAGATAATAACAACTTTCTATTTCGCAATTCAGCAAAAAATCTTACAATTATTATCTCACAATTGCAAATTCATATCACACAACTTGAGCTTTTTTCTAAAATATGTAAATGTGTCATAACTGCATGATATTTTTTTCTGAAATAATTTTTCCTCTGAATTTTACCATGGAATAAAAAAATTTCATGCAATTTTAACATTAATGTTTATTGTAACTTTTTCTCCACAATTCTGACTTTACATCTCAAAATTGCGGCCTTTTTTTACTTTAATTTAGGAATTACAAACTTGTAATAGTAATTTTATATTTAAAGAAATGTAAATTGATTTATTTATATATCTATTGTTTCTTTCTATCTATTTATTTCTCTCAAGTAACAGTTCCAGTTGAAATACTGAACACACTAGTAAATTACTTTCTAAGATTAACACACAGCTCATTTGTTTCCGAATTGGAAATAAACAACAATTATGCTACTAAGGTGCTACTATTACAGTTTCTGATATTTAGCATCTTTTGGGAACATCTCTGACTGCCAGCTTTGAGCTTTAACCAATCCACCACATCACCAAACAAACAATCCCAGACAAACCAATGCAACCACCCAAAAAGATGCATTTGCTACCCAAAGAACTATGACAAACTATTCATTCATTATCTGCTGCAACTAAGAGTCCAATAACCAATCAACTCCTACATCATGACTGCGTCTAAATGCAATCACCAATTATTGACTATTCTCAGTAAAAAGCCAACGCTTACTGTCTTGATGCAGGTGCTCCAATCTCAAGAAGAAGAGTCTTCCTGTGGCGACTCCTTTCCTTATACGGAGACACTTTCCTAACACTTTCAACACCACCAGCCAATCAAAAGTGCTGGCTCAAGGGTCAAACAGACAACATTGCACAGAAACACAACACCTCTACCTCACACACACACTGAGCATTACACATTCAGGAAATTTTTCTTGCTGCTTGTTCAAAATACTTAATTAAAATGAGCTGAAACAACACAATTCTTGAGTTTGTTTTATGTACCATACACTTGAGTTTGTTATGTTAACTTCATCGATTTGTGTTGGGACATGTTTTTTTACAGTGTACATTCAGGAAAATTAGTGAATAAAATAACTTGGTACAAAATATACATAAATATTTTAATTTAACAAGAAAGAAAGCTAAAAATAAATGTGAATCTCACTCCAAATTTAACAAACACACTGAGAAGCTTCTGAAATTATGTATCATTTAAACACTAGTTGTTTCCTTACATTGTTCATTTAAACCAATCATATTTGTAAACGAATATCAACAGTGGATTAATCATATACTGTTAAAAAAACTGTGCTGCCTTATGGCCCTAAGCAATAAGGTGCAAGACGTGTTTGGCACGATTTGTTGCTATTTTCAGACCAGCGCAACCTTAATTTTCACGCTTTGCTTCATGTTGTTGATTGATGCCTTCTTCACCTCGGGGGCTTTTTCAGTTTATTCATGACAATCTGCATTAGTATTATGTTATTATTATTAGCAGTATTATTTATTATTTGCAGATTTATATTTGTTTTTATAAAAACAAGGTTAGATTTGTCCATCTGTGGGGTTTTGGAGACGTCTGCATCACCATATGGGGCATAAGAACAGGACGTGTGTTTGGATATAACTCCGTGTTTTGACCACACTTCATTATTATTGTTCATTTATTCCTTTGCTGGAGATTAGAAATGAATTTTAGAAATAGTTTTGAAACAAATCTTTGAGCTTAACAACCTAAATTAAATATGTAGGCTGATGGATGCCTTCGGCGGAGCGAGTTTCCACCGTTTTCTTATTCCACCAAAGTAAAGGAGTAAAGTAACGAGTAAAAGTAAAGTAAAGAGAAAGTAAAGAGGCTGAATGGAGGAGGCTCGTTCTTTATCCTCGCGCTGCAGATGCTCTGACAACCGTTTTCTCACTAGTAATGCGTTCAGTTTTTCTACTTACAAAGTTTGCCATGTATGTATATGAGCCAAAGCACAATGGCGCAAAGCAACTGACTCTTAAAGGGAATGAGAGACGAGACTCTGATTGGTTTAATGCACGTTGTGCTCAAAACACAACCAGAACTCATTAAGAGAATAAGCACAACCCTGTTAGACCATGCACCGGGTCGCAGAGCATGTTTTACGGTCTTTAAAATAGCAAAAGTAGATTCGGACACACCCTTAATGTTTTGCGGCATAAGCTTTAGACTTTATGCTTAGATCATTAAAATAGAGCCCTTAAACGTTTTAGTTAAATAAAATGAACTTTTCTAGTCATCTCAACTAAATTAAACTTGCTAAGTTACACAATTTAATTGAAACCTGATTAATATTAAAATAAGTTGAAGCAACATAAAAATATTTGTTCTCTTGACTTTTTATCATTACATATTTTTACAGTGTAGCAATTTTATGTTATACTTTTATACATTTATGTAGACCTAAAATACTGTGTGTATTACCTTTGGTTAACATTGCGAATTATTAAAAATCGCAATTGTATTAATCTATCAATACCCTGCTCCCTCTATTTAGGGGGTGGGGGGGGGATTACTTTATACACACAACTTTCCAATTTGGCCTGTTAAAAAAAATTAACAAATTGCTAAGCGAAGTGTTGGCGTATAGGTTTCCTCCAGGTGCTCCACTTTCCCTCACAGTCCAAATTGTATGGGCGTTTAGCCTAGTGGTTAGTGCGCTGACATATGGTGCAGTAGTACTTCAGGGCGTCCTGAGTTTGAATCCTGGCTCGAGGGTATTTCCTGTCCCTACCCCCTCTCTCTCTCCCACTTCACTTCCTGTCTAAAATACTATCCTATGCACTTAATGAAGGCAAAAAGGCCAAAAATAAATCTTAAAAAAAACATATGCAGGAATAGTTGGCAGTTCATTCTGCTGTGGCGACTACTGATGAATAAAGGCACTAAGCCGAAGGAAAATGAATGAATAATTGTTTGCAGTCTGATGCAACAGCTGAGTGACAAACCCGTCTATATACAGTACTTTCTGTCCAATCTAAACTATTACTTGTATTTTCCCCCAAATTAATGAAATGCCATCACTGATTAGATTTATTTATTTGTGTTTTGCTATTGAAGCAAATGAGAACGCACAAAAAATCATTAGTTGAGTGTCTGTTTATCCGACTACAGTCCTTTTAGCTTCAAAGAAATGTGAAAAGTCCAATAAACACATTTGGTTCAACTCATCAGCTCATTAGCAGAGACTCCAAGGCCTGAAATAGACGGGTCAGACAAGAACCATGGATATTTCAGAGCACCATGTACCACTGAAACAAAGTTGCCATAGAAACAGAAGCATGATGGGAGAGATGCCATTATTGAAAGCCACTCTCCGCACCCTCACCCGAAACCATGCACCCACCAAAAACTGTCCCAAACCTACGTTTTTCCTCATAAACCTGCAGAGTCACAGTGCTGTTATTTCTCTGAGCGCTCGACGCAGGACTCAAGTTCTCCTTCAGCTCTAAGATTATCCAGCCCGACCCCTCCGTATGGCTCTAGATTACATTACACAAATATATCAACAGAGACAGACCACAGGAACCTCCACCATCCCACAAAATACTTCACCTTTACTCCATTAAATATGAAACCAGGCCTTCATGTATGTTGCATAACTGTAATTTAATAAATACAACTGTAGAAAACTGTAAAAATGGTAAACCGGAGCACGCGGAGGAAACCCACGCCAACAAGAGGAGAACATGCAAACTCCACACAGAAATGCCAACTGACCCAGTGGGGACTTGAACCAGCAACCTTCTTGCTGTAAGGAGCAAGCCGTGAGCTACCGTGCCACCATTGTTAAACATAAAGTGGCAAAAAAATGGCAAAGAAGATAACAAAGTATGCCTTTACATGACAAAAAGTGAGCTTTCAACTAAAATATAACATCTGAAGTGTTTTAATCTTTTATTCACACAACAATTGCAATGTAAATGCCTCAAAAGCCAAACTTTTAGCTGTTTTTTAGTAAAAACCAAGCCAAACTTTTCCAATTTTAGCCCACTGCTATCTTGTAAAGTTACTTTTAAGTTTCAACACAATATATTGTTAAAAATAAATACAATTGTTGATGAAAAGTGTTTTTTAAACAAAGCCAAACTACAAATATACAAAAAAACTAAATTTTAATTTGGGGAGGTGGTGATGTTGTCAAACCGCTGCAAAAGCAAAAGTGGCAAATAAGATAACAAATGTAGTGTTTATGTAAAGAAACAACTTAAAATCTTTTTTTTTTATCTTTTATGTACAACAATTGCAATTTGAGGGCCTCAAATCCATATTTTATGTACTGTAAAATGTTTTAAAAACACAAAGCCAAACCTGTCCGGGTGTAGTCCACTGCTATCATATACACTTACTTTCAGTTTCCACACAATATATTGTAAAAACACAACAAGTGTGAAAGAATAGTGTTTCTTTTAAACTAAGTCAAACTACACATACTCAAAATTTATTTCATTAAAACATACAGAACATTAAAGAAATGTAGTAAACTTTCTTTCGATTTGCCGAGGTGGTGCTGTTGTCAAACTGCTGCAATAAGCAAAAGTGGCAAAGACAATAACAAAGTGGGTGTTTACGTAAAAAAAACTACTAAAAAAACTATTGAAAGTGTTTTAAGCTTTTATTTACACAACAATGGCAATTTAAAATGCCTCAAAGCCAACTTTAAGCTGTTTTTTAGTAAAAACCAAGCCAAACTTTTCCAATTTTTAGTCACTGCTATTTTGTAAAGTAAGTTTCAACACAATATATTGTTAAAAATAAAATACAATTGTTGATGAAAAGTGTTTTTTTAAACAACTGCAATAAGCAAAAGTGGCAAAGACAATAACAATGTGGGTGTTTACGTAAAAAAACTACTAAAAAAACAATTGAAAGTGTTTTAAGCTTTTATTTACACAATAATGACAATTTGAGGACCTCAATATCAAAACTTTGTGAAATGTTGAAAAGACAGAGCCAATCTTTTCCGATTTAAGTCCACTGCTATCATGTGCAGTTACTTTAAGTTTCCACACAACACATTGTAAAACAAAACACAATTGTTGATGACTAGTGTTTCTTTTAAACAAAGCCAAACACACATACACAAATTTCTTCTATTAAAACATACATGATACAAAATCATGATATAAAATGTTTTCAATTTGCCTAGATGGCGCTGTTATCAAACCGCTGCACAATAATTGGCCGTTTATATAAATGTTTTTTAAGTGTTTTAACCTTTTATTTACACAATAATGGCAATTTGAGGGCCTTAATACCCAATACTTTATGGAAAAACACAAAGCCAAACTTTACAGATCTTAGTCCACTGCTATCATATACAGTTACTTAATACATTTGCTGATGAATAGTGTGTATATGGTTCAAAGCCAAACAGACTAAAGCACATTTGGAGTAATATGTTTTCAGCTAGGCCTGTCACAATATCTATTTTCTGTCGTATCATATTTTACACCAACATTTATAGCAATAAATTACATTAATGTCATTTTAAGACAAGCAAATCTCTACAGATCTCCCAAAGAAGCGTGTGGCTATAAAGACTGACTACTAGGCTATTTCAATCAGAAGGCGTGACTTCCTTGGCTGTATCACCAATACTTAGATTTTCACTTTTCCTCATTCACAGTAATTCCAGTCTTTGTATGTCTATAGTCTTTGATACTGTAGTGTTTTTTTTACCATACTGACACTGACACCTTTAATAGAGATTGGATGAAATCTCGCAATCAATGTTGCTAACATTGGTTTTCTAAGGACAATTTATATTGCATCACCAAAGTGATGAGGTCATGTCTATGTGTTCTGTCATAAGTATATATATATTGAATACTGCGACAGGCCTGTTTTTAAAAAACTTGACAAAGATTCTGGTGACTTATGAGTTAAACCATAATTAAAGACGCTAGATACTAGACCGATTCATATAAAGCTCACAAGTTAGGTATATTAGCACTAGCAGATGAGATGGTGCTCTGCTAGCATGCCAAATTTCACACCTTTTTATTTTTTTTGCCAGCAGAATTGATATGGAGACCATTTTTAAATATCACTACCGATCTTACCTGCTTGGCTGACCAAAAAACTAAATTACTGCAAATGTAAAACCCTGTCAAGAGTTTCAAAGGGCTATTCTCTGGATGTCATGTCCTTGGACAAAATGCAAACACTACGCAACCACACAGAACATTTCAGCAACCAAACAGCAACGTCCTGGCAACATCCATCAACACTAGAGGCGTTTCTCAATTTCAGGTACGCAAATATTGAACACAAAGTTCCTGCATTCATTAAACTAGACAAGTTGGACCAGAAAGCATGAACTTTGAGGACTCGAGTCCGGTTTTTCTTCAAATTGGGTTCAGTTGCGCACTTTATAACGTCACTCGCCTCACATGCGTATGAACAATACAATTAAAAATTACATGCTGAACGTTTTAATTTTAACAGCCAACTGAAACTGTGGTTAATGCATCGTATGCATACGTCATATTATCATCATGTTCTGGATACAAATTATGAAATATTTTGCAAAACATGTTGATTAATTAATGATTGATTCATTCTTGTCCTGTTAGGTAAGAAATTATGCACAAACCAGGACTTTATCTCACAATTCACTGCATATAAACATTACAATGAAAAAATAACTCTGACATCATTTTAAGTTATAAATCTTGAACATATTGGCCAACCAAAAACTGTGTTTAAGGCATCATTCAGATATGATTTTTGTCTTTATGTATATTTATAATGGGGCTGCGCAATATATTGAACTATCACTGTATACATAAACGATCAAACACAAAAATATTTTATTTTTTATTTTTCTTTTATTCTTGTTTATGTAAAGCACTTTGAATTACCATTGTGTATGAAATGTGCAATATAAATAAACTTACCATATAAACAAACTTGCCTTGCCTTTGTGTGACTGTCATTAGCAAAACCACTGAAAGACTTCTCAGCACATCAGGCACATAATAAAACATCTCTGAAACAAAGCAGATAGTCAAGCTGTTTTTTGTTTTGTGTAAATAAAATCTTTAACCATTATAGTATGGATGCTGAAATATGGCCAAGCATGCAATTAAGCCAAAGAAAACAATAATACAGAAAATAAGAAACTTGACTCTCTCAATGTGTTTTTGTTTTCCAGATTACTCTTGATGCATTCAGGTTGATAAATCTATGATATTGGTGAAATTTATTTTTAGTTTTCTTTCTTACACTGCTAAAATGTCTTATTTTTATTCAACAGTAAACATTTGCTTTCTTTTCATCTAAATAATATGACACATCTTGGTTATATATGTTTAGTTTATATATTGTATAGATCATTTCAATGTGGTGATGCCATTGGCGCATGAACATATCCTGCTTGTTGTAAAATGATTTTAATAATTGTAACAAGAGGCAATTAAACAATATCTCAACATTTATCTCAACAGCTGTCATAAGGTTATTTATCAATATGTGGACCTTTTAGGATTCTCGATAGCTATGGAAATTAAAAATGTGAAACAGGAAATCCGTTAGGACCATTGTGACCATCCCTCAAAAGGTCTTTAGTATACCACATAATTTAGCATGCTATCACATTTTGTTTTAAAAATAAAACACAATTTGCATCTCAAGTATATGCGAGAGTATAATATAGCAAGGATAAGTACATCATGCATCATATTCTGGATATAAATCATGAGATTTGTTTTGTGAAGATGTTTTTGAAAACTTTCCAGTTACATAATTGGTTGAAACATAGTGTTGCTTATTTATGTATTTTGCAAACCTACAAACTTGAAATCTACATACAAAACTACTAAAAATGTATAAATATTTACCTATAAACAACTATAAATATAAGTAAACAACTGTAAATACACTCGTGAATGAATCTAAGTGTGTTTGCAGTTGTTTATTCAAGTTAAAAGTTATGTTCTGAGAATTTGGCTAAACTATTTATGATACAAACGAGTGTGTATGGCATAAGCAAAACGTATTGGGCAGGTAGGCAACTCAAACTTTATACCATGTTGTCTGATAACTTACATGCTGTAGACCTAGTGTTTTCCAGTCGGTTTTCCGTCAGTTTCCCGTGATTAAGTCGCTTCGTTTTCTTTTCTGGTATAAAAACAGCTATCGGTGACAAACAAACACTTGAACTTGAGTCGTATCAACGCCGCCATTTGGATTCGCGTCTGTTGTGGTGGTAACTAACAGAAAACTTAAGATGTTTGTGATGTTAAGTGATCTGTCACTCGTTTGTTTTTTTTAATGTATACACCTAAGATTATTTTGGATTGATGTGTAACTTCATAAAAAGACATAAGGTGAGGCCATAGAAATATGAGGCAGGCAGTAGCTCCGCAGCAATGAAGGGGGCGCGAGTGAGCTCACGGTTAGTTTTGTGGATGCTCTTCTACTAAGCAGTAAAGTTCAATAGGAGTCCGGTATTTATTTATTTTTGCTCTGACTGTAAAATCGCAGATATATCTTATCTCAGCTCAAACATTTCTAAGAATTGGACTTTCAATCAAAACGTGAATAAATAACGGACGACCAATACCGGAGCTAAAGGACTTGCTTTAAAGGAGGGGACAGAAGATAACTCGATAATTTCTAAGTAATTCATTGTGAACGAGAGAGTGAGCGCATCCGCCATGGTGCATCATGCTCCTCACTTTCATCTGCAAACTTAAAAAAATTGTTGCAAATGTATTAAAAATAAAAAAGCTGAAAATTCACATATACATAAGAATTCACAGCCTTTGCTCAATACTTTGCACCTTTGGCAGTGATTAAAGCCTCAAGTCTTTTTGAATATGATGCCACAAGCTTGGCACACCTGTCTTTGGGAATTTTTGCCCATTCCTCTTTGCAGTACCTCTCAAGCTCTATCAGGTTTTATGGGATTTATGGGAAGCGACGGTGTACAACCATTTTCAAATCTCTCCAGAGATGTTCAATACAATTTAGGTCTGGGCTCTGGCTGGGCCACTCAAGGACATTCACCGAGTTGTTGTGAAGCCACTCCATTGATATTTTGGCGATGTGCTTTAATCATTGGCCTGCTGGAAGACGATTCGTCGCAGCAGTCTGAGGTCAAGAGCACTCTGAAGCAGGTTTTCATTCAAAATGTCTCTGTACATCGCTGCATTCATCTTTCCCTCTATCCTGACTAGTCTTCCAGTTTCTGCTGCTGAGAAACATCCCCACAGCATGATGCTGCCACCACCATGCTTCATTGTAGGGATGGTATTAGCCTGGTAATGAGCGCTGCCTGGTTTTCTCCAAACGTAATGCCTGGCGTTCACTCCAAAGAGCTCAGTTTGAGTCTCATCAGAGCAGAGAGTTTAGTTTCTGATGGTCTGAGAGTCCTTCAGATGCCTTTTGGCAAATTTCAGGTGGGGAGTGTCTTCCGTCTGGCCACTCTACCATACTGGCCTGATTGGTGGATTGCTGCACAGATGGTTGTCCTTCTGTAAGGTTCTCCTCTCTCCATAGAAGAACGCTGGAGCTCAGACAGTGTGACCATAGGGGTTATTGACCACCTGCCTGACTAAGGCCCTTCTCCCCCGATCACTCAGCTTAGATGGCCGGCCAGCTCTAGGAAGAGTCCTGGTGGTTCCAAACATCTTCCACTTACGAATGATGGAGGCCGCTGTGCTCATGTGAACTTTCAGAGCAGCAGAAATGTTTCTGTAACCTTCCCCAGTCTTGTGTCTCGAGACAATCCTGTCTCAGAGGTCTACAGACAATTCCTTTGTCTTCATGCTTGGTTTGAGCTTTTACATGCACTGTCAACCCTGGGAGCTTATATAGACAGGTGTATGCCTTTTCAAATCATGTCCAATCAACTGAATTGACCACAGGTGAACTCCAGTGAAGCTGCTGAAACATCTCAAGAATGATCAGTGGAAACAGAATAAACCTGAGCTCAGTTTAGAGCTTCATGCCAAAGGCTGTTAACACTGATGTACATGTGATTTTCAGCTTTTTATTTTTAATAAATCTGCAACAATTTCAAATAACCTTTTTCACATTGTCATTATGGGAAATTGTGTGTAGAATTTTAAGGAAATACATTAATTTAATCCATTTTAGAATAAGGCTGTAACAAAAAAATTTGTCAAATATGAAGCGCTATGAAAACTTTCCAGATGCACTGTATATTGGGAATAAAATATCTGTTGGTTCTGTTTCATTGTAAATTTAAAAGCGATTCTTAATCCCAAACACTAGTGAATACACTCTCAGAAATAAAGGTACGCGAGCTGTCACTACGGTGGTACCTTTTCAAAAGGTATTAATTTGTAACTAAAATGTCCATATTAATACCTCAAGGGTACATACTAGTACCTAAAAAGTACAAAAGTGTTCCTCTTAAAATTTGTAGGTACTTTTGAGGTACCAATATGGACCCTTCTTGTACAAATGTGTACCTTTTGAAAGGTACCACCCCAGTGACAGCTTGCGTACCTTTATAACAAAAGTCACTGGTTAGTGTACAACAATAACAATTACAAGTGCTTCTTCACAGCAGTGTTTGTAGCTCAAAGTCACAGAAGGATACAATATTGAAATGCTTCACTGAAAAGTCCCTGAGTCTACATGACGCAGCTTCTGTTTGTCACATGACCTGGGCTGTTCCTCCAGGTGAAGCTTTGTTTATTCATACCTGAGATTCTGCGTCAGCCACAACACTGGATCATAGTTACACATCTAAACCAGAGGGTGTGTGTGAGAGATTCCCTCATGCGTGGTGTTGATGTGGGGTCAAAATCACCTTAGTCATTGTGTTCAAAGGTTGGTTTTTGGTGTGTATGTGGCGTCGCTTGATTCTATTTCTTACAATTTATAATTAATGATTAATTCATTGGTGCAGAAATTATTTTGGACATAAAGCGGTGTCCCAACATGATATCAAAACTATTTTTCAAATGAAACTAAAGAGAAATGCTAGTGTAGTGTTTTAAATCAACAAAAATAAATACTATGCTGAAAAAAACTTTTCTTCCTTAGAGTTTTTCTTTCATTTCTAGACCAAAGAGCTAAAAAAATCCCTTAAATCAGGAAATATTTTCTAGATAAAAGACTAGAATGTTTTGTTTTCAGAAATAAGACAAAATCAAGTGTGTTTTCCCTTTAAACAAGCAAAATAATGCTTTCACTTTAAAATAAGTTATTTTATCTTGGGAAAAACACTTAATTTTGAATCATTGCCCTTTCAGATGCAACCCAGTACAGGGAAACACCCATACGCACTCACATTCACACATACACTCATACACTACCACTAATTGCCCTATAGCACATGTGTTTGGACTTGTGAGGGAAACCGGAGCACCCGGGAGGAAACCCAAGCCAATACGGGGAGAACATGCAAACTCCACACAGAAATGCCAACTGACCCAGCCGGGACTCGAACCAGCGACCTTCTTGTGAGGTGACAATGCTAATCACTGAGCCACAGTTCTGCCCTGTGGGAACATGCCATCACAATTTTTAAACATGAAACATCTTGAATTTTGACGCTTAAACCTCACTACTGTGATCTGGGTCATACTCTGCATGCCCCGTGGAGAGAGAGAAGAAACCCAATCCTGAAATGACCTCAATGGATGTTCAGCAGCACATTTACAGCAGATTCCCTGTGGATTGTGATTTGTGGGGTCGTTTGTGCTGTAAATCGAGCTTTCAGCCTGGCACAGAATCAATGTGTGCCAGTCAGTGACTCATCAAACACCTTTAACATAATTAAAGCACAGCTCACTCTCTGCGGGCAGTAAAAACACACTGTACACTGAAAAATACAGCCGCTTTATTGGCTTCTGAGGTTGTGTGAAGATCCTTTAAGGAAATCAACGTTTATTTTGCTTCTTAAAGTCATTCTGTGCAAGTTAATCCACTGAATATATTTGTTTTGGTAATCTTTAATCAAATCTTCTATGAATGACAGTCCTTCTCATTTGATTCAGCAAATGAGAAGGGGGCGGGGTATGTCAGATACTAGAGAGCATGTGATTGGTCAGAAGATTTCATGAGAAGTGCTTGAGGTGATGTGGAAAAAAGTTTATCCATTTAGGTGGAAGTGACAAACTTTATATCTTGTAAATGAGAATTTTTTCACAGCTTTGGAGCATGCTATCTTAAAGACATCCTTAAAACTAACATCATACTAACATCTAAAATACTTAGTTTTAATTGCACAGGGTTTGTAGAGAATTCCGGAAATAAAAACATTCATTTTCTCTATAGAGTAATTGATTTTTAACATTCATTCATTCATTTTCCTTCAGCTCAGTCTCTATTTCAGAGGCCTCCACAGTGGAATAAACCACCAACTCTTCCACATATGTTTTACACAGAGGATGCCCTTCCAGCTGCAACCCAGTATTGAGAAACACCCATACTTGCTTATTCACACACCACACCACACCACACACACACACACACACTCACGAACTACGGACAATTTAGTTCATCAATTCCCCTATTGCGCATGTGTTAGCAACTCCACACATAAATGCCAACTGACCCAGCCGAGGCTCAAACCAGCGACCTTCTTGCTGTGAAGTTACAGTGCTAACCACTGAGCCACCGTGGAGCCTCTTGATTTTTCATAACAAGTTATAAATCTCGAAGGTGAGCTCTCCACATATATTACATTAAAACACTCATGTTTTATATTATAATCTGTGTTAAGAAAAACTACATTACCCACAATGCTGTTCAGAAATTTCACCAATCAGTGAGCTGCAGTGTCTTTATACTGTTTTTCAAGTGCAAATATCTAAACATTGTTAAATCAAAGTACTTTTAATGTAAAATACTAGTCAAAGAACTTTAATTACACTCAAAAATGCTGGGTGGTATTAAAATATGGCCAAAACCATCAATGGGCTTATCTTTTAATTAACATTTAAATTGCATTTGTAACTCAACTGTTCAGTTTGTTTATATTGGACCCAGCTTTAGGTTAATACAATCCAGCATTTAGAGTTTACTGAAAGAAAAAGTAGCATAACTAAGGAAATTTATGCAAAAAAAAAAAGGCAAAAAAATATGTTAATGATACCAGAAAAAATACAAACCATTTAATCTTATCTTTATTTTCTTTTATATGAGCACTTATTGCAATGTAACATTCACGGTCTCAAGTATCTTCATTTGGATTTAATTTCCTTTCGATATTTTCTAATGTAAACGAAGACAGGAATACAGCATTACATTTTAAAAACTAATTCAATTTGAGAAAATACTGTTCAGTAACAATGTGTGGGAATGTGTGTGAGTGTGTATGGGGTATATGTGTGTTTGTGTTTTATAAACATTATTATAATCTACAGACAACTCTGAGTCAGCAAATACTCTGACTACACTGCAGTGAATACAGTTATTAATCAACATCATCAGACGTATAACAGCAGAAAAAATCAAATTCTTTTAAATATCAACAAAATCTATAGGCTGTTGAAACCCAGCATTGGGTCAAATATGGGCAAACCTAACAGTTGGGTTAAACGTTGAATTTAAGGTGTGGTTATATGGTTTTTAATCACCATTTATGGCAGCATCCCTTTAGAAAACCCTGAGATTTCTGACGATTCCAGTGTGAATGTGTGTATTGTGTGATTAATACAGGTGGATGTTTTCTTAGGGCTGGAGCTGCTTATAGCATTAAGGAAACAAAGCGCTCTAATGGCCACTTCCAGCCATCAGTCTCTCTGCTAAATGTGTGTGTGTATGTGTATGTGTGTGTGTGTGTGTTTTTGTTCGTGTATTGACATGTCCAGAAAGTTAATGTGTGATATAAAGTCTCATCTTGATTTCTGCTGCGAGTTCAGACAGGTTTCTGCAGGACGTCCCACAGGAATGACCCTAAGAGAGGGCGTTCACAGTCTGGAGAGTGTTTAATTGGGCTAAAATGCATGTGTGTGTGGGTGTGTGTTATATGAGTCAGCAATATCTCTTAGTTTGGTACTATGGGCATCTTTGTGCTGACTTTCTAGTGTTTTGATGCTGCGGCGTTGGAAATACACTGAGCTCTGCTGTTCTGCTCGTGTGTTTGCAGTTCTGGCTGTTTCTCCTAATTATTTCTGTGGTTACAGATGAGCAGATGCTTTAACTAAACGTTATTATAATGTACAGACAATCCTGAGTCAGCATGCTCTGAAATGACACTGCAGTAAATACAGCAATTAATCAACGTCACAGAAAAGTAACAGCAGAATAAATCATACTCTCTTCTATATTTTGCAGCATGCTGGGTTGTTGTAACGCAATGTTGGGTTTGGACAAATCTAACAGTTGGGTTAAAAATTCTAATTTAAATCTAGACAAAATATTTAGCCCAGTATTTGGGTTTGTCCATATTTGACCCAACACTGGGTTGATAAAACTGAATACTAGAAATTTCTAGCTCACAATCTCTTCCAGCTGGTTAATGTTTAGTTGTCTGTTCCTCATGCCAACACACACACACACACACACACCCACACGCACACACACACACACACACACACACACACACACACACACACACACACACAGTTAACCAGCCGTCTCTTCTTCATTATTTATATTATTCTCCAAAAAAAATCCTGGGTTGTTTTAACCTAATGTTGGGTTAAATATGGACAAACCCCAAACTGGAGTAGTTTTTTAAATTAAATTGCAATTACCAATAAAATTTTCATTTAAATTGCAATTTTAAAGGCATCACGGTGGCACAGTGGGTAGAACGATCGCCTCACAGCAAGAAGGTCGCTGGTTCGAGCCTCTGGGTGCTCCGGTTTCCCCCAAGGACCAAACACATGCGCTGCAGTGTGAATAAGGGTGTATGGGTGTTTCCCAGTGTTGGGTTGCAGCTGGAAGGGCATCTGCTGCGTAAAACATATGCTGGCGGTTCATTCCGTTGTGGCCACTATTGATTAATCAAGGGACTAAGCTGAAAAGAAAATGAATGAATGAATGAAAATTGCAATTTTAAAGCCCAAGAGTTGTGTTTGTGCATTATTTGACCCAACACTGAGTTAAAACAACCCATCATTTTTTTTATTGAGGGATTTTAGTCAGGTTTCTTTGTTGTGTCTGTGACAGACCATATGTATGTTTTCCTGCCTCTCACATGCAGGTGTGTTGTGTAATTGTATGCTTGCTGTGTAACGTGTTCATTAACTCAAAGCAGCCTGAAGACAGACTCACTTGTGTCTCTGAAATGTAGATTGACGTGTGACCTGGTTTTATTGTGGCTACAGTGTGTTTCCGAAAGGAAAATGCAGGAGACAAAACTGAAAAGTATTTCTGGAAGCTGTGTTTTGGTTATAAATCACTCTGAAATATTTCATAACTCGCAATGGGTTAAAATTGGACAAACCCTTTTTAAGGACACACCTAAATCTTAATACCTTTTTGCCCTTCTTTCCTTGTATTATTTATTATTTATTTATTATTTATTTATTTATTTATTTATTTATTTATTTATTATTTATTTATTTATTTATTTATTCTTTGTTTGTTTTTTATTATTCTTATTATTGTTATCTTATGTTTGTATATCTTTGTGTATAAATGTGGTATTTTACCTTTCATTAATATATACTTATTTAGTGTATAATTATGTTTTCCTGATAATTTTTGGTTTGGTGAACTGTATCATTGCATATATCTGTATGTATCAATATTATGTATATATTTTATTGACTGACCTAAGATGATCCTAATAAAAAAAAATTTATTAATTAAAAAAAAATTGGACAATCCCAATTACTGGGTTAAAAGTGTCATTTATATTTCATTCATTCGTTTTCTTTTCGGTTTAGTGCCTTTATTAATCTGGGGTCGCCATAGCAGAATGAACCACCAACTTACCCAGCATATCTTACCCAGCATACCCAGCGAATGCCCACTTTCAGCTGCAACCCATCACTGGGAAACACCCATACACACTCAAATTAACACACACTCATACATTACAGACAATTTAGTTCATCAATTCCCCTATAGCGCATGTGTTTGGACTGTGGGGGAAACCAGAGCCCTCCCAAATGCCAAATGACCCAGCCGGTGCTCGAACAAGCCACTTTCTTGCTGTGAGGTGACAGTGCTAACCACTGAGCAAAAATTAACCCAACAGTTGGGTTTGTCTATATTTAATCCAACATTGGGTTACAACAACCCAGCATTGTTTAGAGCGTATAAAATATGATTGAATAATTTCTGATTTATTAATATAACACTATATAGTATTGTATAAACTACATTTACATGACTGTGGTATTTAAAAACTCAACCATGAACATTTTAAAGTCAATATTGAATATTAAAAATGCTAAATATCACACATTAAATTATTTATGTTATTATTTAAATGCTGTGAAAATAAAATAAACCTTAATAATAATGTAATATTAATAATATAAAGTAAATAAACACAACTGAATCATAAATCTATACAGATAAAGCTTTAAAAGAAACAGAAAGCAGCCTATTAATTGAAATATTAAATCAATCTGACAATCTTTATCTTTATAACTGTTATTACAGCGCTGAAAAAAGCACTTTCTATCCCTCATGAAAGATGCAGAACTGCAGGGCTGAGCTGACCTGAGAACAGGCGGAGCTGGTGCTGTAGAAGTGTCTGTATGGCCAGATGTGTGTGTGTGTGTGTGTGTGTGTGTGAGTGTTTCTCTGTGCTATTACATAACCAGCGGGTGACATGACTCATGCTGGGCCGCCTGTGACCTGCACAAATACACACAGACACACATTTACACACACAAATACACAAAATCTCATACACACACAATCATTCAACACGTAAACACACCAAATTTACATATTATGATACACACACACACACACACACACACACACACACGCACACACACATGCACAGATACACATATCTACACACTCACACAATTATTTGCATTAATGCTCAAACATACACATTCTCATAAATACACACCCACGCACACACCACAAATCGCATTTAAATACTCATACACACATGCACATTCACACACACACTCACTCACTCACACATACATACGTACAACTTACTTAAATGCATAAACACACACATACACACACACACACACGCACACACACTTAAATGCATAAACACACACTCATAAACACATGCACATTAACCAACGCACATGCACACAATCACCCAAACACTGAAATGCAGAAACAAACACACACTTTAATGCATAAACAAACACACACTTAAATGCATAAACAAACACACACTTAAATGCATAAACAAACACACACTTAAATACATAAACACACACTCATACACATGCACATTAACACACACACACTTAAATGCATAAACACACTCATACACACACACACACACACAAACTTACATGCAAAAACACACACACACACATACACACGCACACACACACACACACACACACACACACACACACTTACATGCAAAAACACACACACACACACACACACACATGTAAATGCATTAACACACACTCATACACACATGCACATTAACACATATACACATACAGTACACTCATATACGCACTCACATACGCACAGATACACATATATACACACACAAATACACAATTAACTGCATTACTGCTTACACACACACACACAACTTACTTAAATGCATAAACACACACACACACACACTAACATGCATCCGTTCAGTCATTCTGAGCGCTGCATTAAAGATGAGCTCTTAGTGATGCGCTTGAGTGAGTCTGAAGATTAGTACACACACACACTC
The DNA here is from genome assembly GCF_903798145.1 of Danio aesculapii. NCBI lineage: Eukaryota > Metazoa > Chordata > Actinopteri > Cypriniformes > Danionidae > Danio > Danio aesculapii. The sequence continues at coordinate 58,405,293 of NC_079438.1, forward strand.
TACTTTATTGCTCTGCAGTGTAAAAAGGTGTGTGTTTGTGTACACTCACAGCGGAAATATGACTCAGCACACACTCATAAAGCCAGTGTGTTTAAACAGTAGCTCATAATCCACATCAGAGTGATTACACCTGACCTGCTGATATGTATGATATACTCTATACAGCTGTGTGTCATGGCATCGGGCAAATAAATTCAGTAATAATATACACCCAGGCGTCACGGTGGGTGGCGCAGTGGGTAGCACAATCGCCTCACAGCAAGAAGGTCACTGGTTCGAGTCCCGGCTGAGTCAGTTGGCGTTTCTGTGTGGAGTTTGCATGTTTCTCCCTCGTGTTGGCGTGGGTTGCCTCCGGATGCTTCCGGTTTCCCTCACAGTCAAAACACATGTGCTATAGGGGAATTGATTAACTAAATTGGCCGTAGTGTATGTGTGTGAATGAGTGTGTATGGGTGTTTACTAGTGTTGGGCTGCGACTGGAAGGCATCCGCTGCATAACACATATGCTGGAAAAGTTGAACGGTTCATTCCGCTGTGTGAATCCTGATTGATAAAGAGACTAAGCTGAAAAATAAAAATGAGTGAAGGAAAAGTTAATCCTGCTAGACTGTACATAAAACATGATTTAGAAAAGAAACTATAGCGAATCTAATGTCCAAACAGTGTTATGTTGCTTCAAGACGTGCTCTTAAGAATCCTATTTTTTAATAACTTGCATCTGGAGCTCAACACGCTCAAAACAGTGAGATGATAGTGGACTTCAGGAGAAAACCCCCCTGCTCTCCCCCCACTGAGCATCATGGACAGCATTGTGGGCAGCAGTGGAGTCATTCAGGTTCCTGGGCACCACCGTCTCTCAGGACCTGAAGTGGGACACTCACATTGACTCCATTGTCAAAAAAAAGCTCAACAGAGGCTGTACTATTCTTTCGTCAGCTGAAGAAGTTCAACCTCCCAAAGGAGCTGCTGAAACAGTTTCTACACCTCCATCATTGAATCAGTCATCTGCACATCAATAACTGTCTGCTTTAGCTCAGCTACTAAATACGATCTCCAAAGACTACGTTGAATAGTTCGGACTGCTGAGCGAATCCAGAGCGAGCAGAAGGGCTGCCAAAATCACTCTGGACCCCCCACACCCAGCACACTGCCTCTTTGAACTGTTACCTTCTGGTCGACGCTACAGAGCACTGCGCACCAGAACAGCCCGACACAGAAACAGTTTCTTCCCTCAGGCAATCCATCTCATGAACACTTGATGATAATAATTGCGAAACCAACATCACTACTGCTGTACACTTTTATACACATATACACTTATTTAACACACTTTACATGCCAATTTGCACATAACAGCTGCACATATAACGTTGTATATAGTAATAAACATGTACATACACTTGTCAATCTGTATATTTGCACTCACTACTTACTTCTATTTTTTTAAATATAGTTATGATCTGTTTTTGTCCTGTCTCTGTAATGCTGTTGCACTGTAGAAGCTCTGTCACCAAAACAAATTCCTTGTATGTGTGAACACACCTGGCAATAAAGCTCTTTCTGATTCTGATTCTGATTCCTTGTATTCATTTAGCAGATTAAGTAACATGTATGTTAACTATTTTTCATATTTCTTACTATTATGATAAAGTGCATTATTCCATTGTTTTACAGTTTTTTCCAGCTGAAAATTGTCTAAACACCCATAACTGTCCTAATTTATAAATTGTTTAAACACGAACATGAACTAAGAATGAATAAATACTGTAATAAATGTATTGTTTATTGTTTGTTTATGTTAGTAACTTAACTAATGGAGCCAAAGCATTATGCGCTACCTATGAATATTATAGAAAGATTCATCACATCTCATCTCATTTATTCATCTCTTGAGATTTATTCATCTTCCGGTCACCATGGCAACAGGACGGCGGCGACACATCAGTGAAAACACAGAGAAGGACATCGTTTCACGTTTCTTTATTTTTCATGTTACATAATATGGAAACAGCTTTAGTGATACAAAAATCCCCCAGTGACGTGGCAGATCCGCAGCTCGTGATTGGTCGAGGAGGCCGCAGCTAACTGGCTGTCAGTGTTTTCAGGTTATGCTGGTAGATTTGTGAGCGACTGCTCCTCTATGCTCTTAGCAATACTGAGAGTTCATTTCACATTTCCAAATACATGTAAACTGTTAATACATTCAAAACAGAGTTGATCGTCACAATTCCTGCAGATTTTCCCTGAAGGAAGCGACAGGCACTGAGCTGTAAGACAAGCCGGTGTACTGACGTACATGTTCAGCATGTAAACACACTTTAAGTCCACATGAAAACACATTCACAACCCATTTGAACTTCAGAATATTGAAGAATATTCACATTATGGTGACAATTATGAGTTGATGTTTCTTTGGAATGTTTATTAAGAAACTGGTAGACCTTTCATTGGTTAAAATAAGTAAATAGTTAATACATTTCACTAATACACCGTTTAAAGGGGCAGTTCACACACGAATTAAAATTCAGTCATGCTTCACTTACTCAGTTTGAGCTTCATTCTTCTGTTGAACAAACCAGCAATTGACTTCTGTTGTATTTTGTGTTTCTACTATGGATGTCAATGGATGTTTCCATTCACCTATTTGTATGTGCGTTTTAGACTATCACATTATAAAATAATGGATGGAAATACCACAACGTGTATACATTTTATAAATGCACTTAAAACACTGAGTAGGACAAACTTTTTATCTGATAGTCCTCTAAAAGGCACAGCACGTTCATTGCATTACATCTTCTAAGAAAGACTGCAAACTACATATTTCTATTTGATATTTGGCGCCAGTTTATCAGCAAGTGATGATTTAGTTCTCTTTGATTCATTGTATGGAAACTCTGCGTTATTCACAAGTGTTTTATGCAATGTTTCAGCTGTACGCACACATCTTTGAATGGAAACATAGCTAATGGCTGCTTTTTTCCCCAACATTCTTCAAAATATCTTGTTTTGTGTTCAACAGACGAAAGAAACTGACAGTTTACAACCACTTAGGATGTAAGTAAATGGGTGAACTGTCCCTTTAAATACAAATATGCATTTTTATGAACTATTATTAGCAAAAGACACATAAATACTGAATGAAATGTGTTGTTCAGTGCTATGTAATGCATTAACACATTCAGGCATTACCAAGAAGGTACACAGGGTCAGTTCTGATTTCATGTCGACTTTTGAATACATATAAATGCACTTATGAACACGTCTGACACGTGGTTTACGGAGGTAAACAGTGGAAGACAAGCACTTGTTTTTAAACACAGATTAAAAGTGAGCACACGTTCATCTGCGAGTCTCTCTGTACCAGTTGAGCTGCTAACTAATCAGGTAACACAATAAACCCAACACAACTCCAGCTTTCAGTTCAGCGTAACGGAAGAATAATAGAAATACAATGGCTTCTCTACAAATTTACAAAAGAAAACGAAGGCATGATGGCACAATATCTAAAATATAATACTAAAACTCTACTGGCGAACACAATAGTCCCATCCAGCGGCCATCAATGACCCCAAAAAAATAAACCTATTTACAAACCATATACAATGTCCAAAAAGACCATGTTGTGATTTTAAACATGCAAAATATCATACCATTTCATTTGAAATATTCATTCGCATTATGAGTAACTAGATCACTAAAGGATCTTTAAATATCGTCCACTTTGGCTGGACCGCTTGCACACGGAAACCTGTTTCAGGAGACGGAGCTGACCGTCTCACTTCTGTAAACGTCATTGTTTTTCTCCAGCAAGGCAAGTGAACAGGAATACGTTTCACTGATGTTCCCATTTAGTTATGAGAACGTCTTTTCTGATTGTCCTCTGAACGTTCAGGTCAGGTTTTTCAAAAAGAATTAACATTCCATATTTGGAACAAGCATTCCAAAAATGAGTAACATTTAAAAAGCATTCCATGAACGTCCAACGGAATGTCTCAGAAATAGAACATTCCATAAATGATGTATAAATAATGTCACACTTTGAAAACAAGCTCAAGAAAATCTAGTACTGGAGGAACGTCTGAAGAACGTTTCCTGTTCGCTGAGTAGTCAGATACAGCACAGAAAGATGGCAAAGGCACAAATATAATAAAGCAAAAAGCAGATGTGGTTTGATGACTTCACTGTAACTGATCAGAAACAGCACCGCAGTCCATTCAGTGTGGCACAGAACAGTAACTTCTTTTAAAAGTCCACCGCGATTGTCGAAATGGAAAAAAAGCACGTGTGGAGATCAAGAGACAAACTGACTTTAAATCCGCTTAATGAAGAGCAGCGGTCAGTCAGTCAGTGTGGTCATGCAGTATTGTGTGTGTGTGTGTGTGTGTGTGTGTGTGTGTGTGTCTGAGAGGAAAATCAAAGCTTATGTGGACCTCCTGTACACACAACTTCTTCATTTTGGTACAAAAAATTGATAATTGGACCTTTTCCCACTCTCATAGAGGAAATATTATTAATGACGAAGCAAATAGTTCACTCAAATAATGAATATAATCATTTTCACATGATCAACAGCAGTTTTTTGTCAGCTTTTAACAGGTTTGGAAAAAAAAATGATGGAAATGTCATCTTTGAGTGAACTATTGGTTTCAGAATAACAATAAACTAACTACCCATGACTGCTAGAGTCAGCTAATGAAGTCAGACATGATTATGAAAAGTGTTTGTTGGTATCCAGAAGTGCTTATTTGATGAACCCTGCTGCCCAGCTCTCTCTCACTCTCTTTATATATACAGTAAATATCTCTCCACCAAACATCTCCATCTTCCACATGAACACTATCTGAGGCTGGAAAACACACATTAGAGCATTGAGAGGGAGAGAGAGAGACGGACGTTCAGGGTCCAGGAGGAGAGATGATCCCTGGGATGAAGACTGAACAGTTTTTAATGAGCACCTTTAGAGCCTGGAGGATTGTGGATCCAGTCCAAGACGATCAGAGACAAACTGCCGATCATGAAGAAGATCCCCACCACCAGGAAAATCAGTGCCTGTAGACAACAAAGGAAATTATTCATTAATAATAAAAATGATACATGCATTTGTATTGAAATACAATTAATAAAATAATAAAATAAAATATAACGTGACAAAACATAACATAACATAAAATAATGTAATTTAATGTAATGTAACATAACGTAATATAATATAAAATATAATAATATTAGTGCTGAGCAAAATTAAATCTGTTTAAATTAAATAAAATAAAAAAATGACATTGTTTTGACGATTTAAGTGCGTTTACATTTATTATGTATATAACTACACACATGCATTAATTTGTTCGAGAAAATGTTTATGTTTAGATATAAAATATATACGTATAAGATACAAGTTATATATTAATTTAAACATCTTTGTAATAAAAGTGTTTTGCATGTGTGTATATCATATATACATAATAAACACACATATATTATGGTAAAACAAACTTTAATTTTGGATGTGAATACCCAGCACTAAACAATGCATGTTCAGACAAATAATTAAGTCACATTTAAAACAAAAGATTGTATTAACATAATAAATGTGCGCATTGTGTATATTTATCATATATGTATACTCTAAATCAGGGGTCACCAATCTCAGTCCTGCAGGGCCGGTGTCCCTCCAGGGTTTGGCTCCAACTTGTCTCAAAACACCTGCCTGGGTGTTTCAAGTAAACCTAGTAAGACCTTGATTAGCTTGTTCAGGTGTGTTTGATTAGGGTTGGAGCTAAAATCTGCAGGACATCGGCCCTCCAGCAACAAGTTTGGTGACCCCTGCTCTAAATACTTGCATGTGTATATATGAGAAAATGCTCATTTATCTTTATATATGTAATACATATAAATAAAGAATACATATATTTATACACAGACACATGCATGCTTTCTATTGTATATATCTTTTGTATTATTTTATATATGTGCATATGCATTTATACATAAATATACACAGTACACACAACTTATTTTGGGTGTATTTAACAGTTTGACAAAAAAATAAAACCAAATTAAAAACAAAACCTGAAATAAAAGTACTTACAGATATTTTCTGGGGAGACTTCAATGGTAAACTCTTAACCAGCCGCAGGTAGAAGGCCGCTGGTAGGATAAAGATGAGCATTGTGGCTGCAGATGAACCTACAGGATTAAATGAAACAATTATTAAAAGACTTCTCCTCTCTAGAATGAAAACACAAGTGCACAAACAAGCACAGACTGCTGACCGATGAAGCCGAAGATGTCTCTGATGGTGGGAACGAAGATCACCAGCAGGTTATTGAAGGCCAGAATAGCAGCGGCGATGAGGAAGTGTCGAATCCAGCTGAACTCTTTCCCTGCGAAACACAGCGTGATGACCGACGACCGGATCTGAAAACACACACACAAATATACCACTATTAACATTATGCGTCTGAGAATGCTTGATTCTGATTGGCTGATGAGCATTTAAAGGCCAATTCACACCGAGGACGATAACAACAAATATAAGGATGAATATATTTGTGCCCACACAGATGAACTGTAATGATCTGGTTATTTTTAGATGATGATTTTAATTGTGCATTATCCCTTGTGACCAGCAGGTGTCAGTCTCAGTGTGCTGCTAGCAGATCTGACCAGTGAATCCAGCTCCTGTAATCAATCTGATCTAGTCAATTTAGCAATCGTTGTCATTTTTCCAGCAATTTCAACACAAACACACTCAAACTAGCACTGAATTACTGTGTAACTTTTATTTTTAGACTTCCATGTATTTTTTCATCATTATTTCCCATGGTTTAACAATTTTTTTTTCCAGGATAGTCATTATTTATAAATAATACTGTAAAAGAGGGCATAAAATCAAGAGTTGTGCAACACAGTGTCCTCTCTATCTTTAAATTGCACAAGCTCTTTAATTTTCAATCGATTCTGACAGTGTTTTATTGTTCATCAGCTGGAAAAAATCCTTCTGAAAGTGATCCCAATACTATCATTCTTCTGTATCTTTATCGTTATGGTGTGAATTACGTGTGCTATTCTTTAATCCTGTGAACCATTTTCACGACTATATCTTTATTGCTATCATAGTTATTGTGCTTAATGTGAATAAGCCTTAACAGGTGTTGTTATTGTCAGAAAAACGCACAGCTAAAGTAGTTCCGGCAGGTTTTATAGCTCTGTATCACTACACTGAACGATTTATTTCACAGCGACAACAGTCAAAAATGACATCAAAACACAACAGAAGGCTTTGGAGGAGATGTGTGAGAAACTAGTGCTACACACAAAAGCAATTTGAGGAACAAAACAATGACAAATGTGTTCAAATACAACATTTATTACAAGTTTGAGTGCAGTTTAACTTGAATAATAGTGTTGAATTATTAGAAAATAACGCACTCCTCAGCACCAGTCCATTGTTGATTATCCCTTACTTACATTACATAAAAAAACATTTAAAATGTAAAAAAGTAAATATCACTGTTGTTTAAAATATATTAAAGTGTATTAAATGACAAAAACATCCATATCAATATTTAATTGCATGTATAATCTATAATCTGTTGCTATAATCAAGAGTTGCGTTTTAATAAAAATGTTGCTATGCGTGGATAATGTGCTCAATATTTATATACACACTGTCCCAAACTCCCAAAAAATTCACATTAAACATCTGAACTGCAAACGTGAAATGAAATGCTAAAGCTATACAGACGCCAAAGCATTTTCCATTAGATTTACAGACGACTGACGGACTTACAGATGATTCAAAACAAATGAAAAGCAAACAACTTCATATATGAACACGGATTTCCATTCGGATTTAATCAAATTGCACTGGGAACTGATATGACTGTTATAAAGGTAATTCAAACACACACACACACACACACACACACACACACACACACACACACACACACACACACACACACACACACACACAGACACACACAGAAGTCTGAATGGAGCCACAGCAGGTGAGTGAATGATCAGGTCACAGGACTACAACTGATCCGCTCAGAGCCTGAGAACCAGCTCACACTGGGCCAAAGTTCATACACACACACACACACACACACACACACACACACACACACACACACACACACACACACACACAGTTATCATTATGGGTTCCTCATATCTATAATGATGTCTCTACTGTACAGACTGTATATTATCTCTCCTCTACCCCTAAACTCAACCCTCACAGCAAACTGTTTACATTTTTACATTCTCAAATTACTTCATTCTGTCTGATTTAGGAGCTGTTTTTATCATGAGGACTAAAGAACAAGGTCAAAATGTACTGGTATTGCTATACTTGTGGGGACATTTATCCATCTCCCTCTCTCTCACACACACATAGTGTGGTGGGTGGAGTCAGAGACCGGATTAGTGTGTAAGTGAGTGTCAGAGTTGCATCAGCCGTGGAGCGTCTGACTGATAGAGTTTGACTCAAATCACTGAAGCAGATTCACATTCACTGATCCTGGACTTTCATCTCAACTTCTCAACATCTTCTGCCTTCAAGACGATGACGGCTTTTAAAGAGCACCGATACAAACTGCTCTGTTCACCTACTGTACTCCTGAAAACTAATGAAAAACTTTCACAAAGAATAACTTAACATAATAGTAGGCTACATTTCAAATGTTTAAATAAGCATGCGTGACATGAAGATAACTGAATAACTATTAAAACAATATAATAATATATTATTCATATTTAAAATGTTATTATATATAATAAATAAAAGCGTGTAAATCGATTTAACAGTAAATGTAAAGAAATTTTTGATAGATAGATAGATAGATAGATAGATAGATAGATAGATAGATAGATAGATAGATAGATAGATAGATAGATAGATAGATAGATAGATAGATAGATAGATAGATAGATAGATAGATAGATAGATAGATAGAATGACAGACAGACAGACAGATAGATACATAGACAGACAGACAGACAGACAGATAGATAGATAGATAGATAGACAGACAGATAGATAGATAGATAGACAGACAGACAGACAGATAGATACACAGACAGACAGACAGACAGACAGACAGACAGACAGACAGACAGACAGACAGACAGACAGACAGACAGACACTTGTATCCTGATCCCTAAAAATGATTTTAGTAGTAACAACTAGATGAATGGAGTTGTCGGTCATCCTTTAATAACTCCTGGTTCCTCTAAGCGTGTGTAGAGCTCCTAATATAATTAAGTCAGCAGATGACCGTCTTGCGCAATGCTCTGACAGGCAGTTCAGGACAGAAGAGACGCTGCTCCGCAACTCTTACATAAAGGCCAGTTTTCTAGCGTCACCTGGGTGCCACATTTCAGCTCGCTGCCTGTCTGACCGCAAACTATTCGACAGGCCAGCGCCGACTCGATGTGTGAGATTTACTGAGAGAGTCTTCTGTCTGTGGCAGACGCTAAAACACACTTTACTAAAGGAGAAACTCACTAATAATAGCCATGATACTCACACTTCAGTTCAGCTCACTGAGAGTTCATTTAGAGTGAAGCGCTTTAAATACAGCACAGTACTCACTCTAAAAAATGCAGGGTTACACGATCCCTTCATGTCGGCCCAACGCAAATCAATTGAGTTAACTTGATGGTTTTTCTCATTTTAAGTTGTTTGAATCAAAGTGGGGGTGGGGGGGGGGGTGGGGGGGGATGAAGTGGACACTACTGATCCAACTAATCAAAGTGGTCAAGACTAGGAGGTGGTTGGAGCTAGACTATGCAGAGCTGCGGCCCTCCAGGAGTTTGAGACCACTGTCCTAGATATTATTTCTTATGTTATATCATCTCAAACTACCAAAATGTCACTAAAAGTCTCTTTGTTAAACAGTAGAGTTGAATTTTTAACATCAGAAGTGAACACAGCAGAGATCAACATCCCATAATGCAATTCACAACTGTAAATAAACAGGAAAAATAGAGAAAGGGTTTCATTAACAGACATTTTGTACAGTGGAGTCTAGAGATAACACACTGTCAGCCTCATTGTGGTTTAATGAGCTGAAATGAGCAGCTTAGCATGCTAGTTTCACAGAAACCACTCTAGAAATAGATTGTAAGCTCACAAACACAGAGAAAAAAAAAAAAACACACACACAAAAAAAGACAAGTTCTGTTCAGAAACACAGCTCACAATCAGCAGCTCGCACTGCTTTTCTCTCATTCGCATGTGAATTTATCATCATTCATGGTTGGTCATGTGACTGACCCTGACGTAACCTTTGACCCTGGGTTATACTGACCACACATAAATCACAGTGTCGTTTGTCAAGCCAAGCAGCTCAGGGTCAAGCCTACAGACCACCATAATCACAGGCTAATGTTAGGATAATGGTATCATATTCATATTTTTAAATCTACAATAGTTTAATATGTTAGCTATAATATTTAAAATATTTACTGAAATATTTTAATAATATTAGTAATAGTAATTTATATATATACATATGAAAATCACAAAATACAATTATTTATTATTTGCTATGGTAACGCAACAACTATAGTAATTGATCTGTTGTGAAGATTCTTTAGTTGCCATGGTAATACAACAAATTGTAATTGATCTGGCGTGGTGATTCTATAGTTGCTATGGTAATAAACAACTATAGTAATTGATCTGGTGTGGTGATTCTATAGTTGCTATGGTAATAAAACAACTATAGTAATTGATCTGGTGTGGTGATTCTATATTTGCTATGGTAATAAACAACTATAGTAATTGATCTGGTGTGGTGATTCTATAGTTGCTATGGTAATAAAACAACTATAGTAATTGATCTGCTGTGAAGATTCTGTAGTTCAAAAAGGTCATGATTCGCACTGAGGAAGGCATTGTGCCGAAACGTTGTGTTTTTTCTTCACGCGAAGAATGTAAAATAAAAACAGTACGAAGCGATTATTTGATGAGTGCGAATCATGACCTTTTTGAACAATAGTATTGACAAGATTAACGCACCAAAAAAGTAAAAAAATAAATAAAATAAAAAACGCAAGCACACAGGGCAAACTTCATTTCTTTCCACACAAGATTCTATAGTTGCTATGGCAATAAAACAACTATAGTAATTGATCTGTTTTGACGATTCTATTGTTGCCATGGCAATACAACAATATAGTAATTGATCTGTTGTGGTGATTCCACAGATGCTATTACATTAAATACATTAAAGTACATTAAAAACTAAATCTAATAGGCTGCGTCCAAAAATCGCATACTTCCATACCATATAGTACGCTAAAAATCAGTATAGAATTGGAAAAACAGTATGCGAGGAGTAGCCGGATAGCCTACTACTTTCGGTGAGACTCTGAAGTGCGCATCAAGTGGATGCAACGATATCCCATAATGGCAGTGAAGCGATGCAACTCACGCAGATAGGGCACGTGATCATGACAAAATGGCGGATGTAGTATGTTCGAGTTCCATTCATACTGCTCACGTTCATACTGTATAGAACGCACTTTTCTAATGGTCGAGTAGTATGATTAAATTCAAATGCAGTACCTACTGAGTAGTAGGTGGTTTCAGACGCAACCATAGATTTAATAAAATAAATATAATAAAAAAAAAAAATATATATATATCCATCTATTAATATTTAAAACTAAGCATACTAATAGTTTTATTAATATTTTTGTAACTTAATATATTTACAGAATTTATTTAATTATTTGAAAACATTACATAAATTAAATTAAACTACACTAAAGTACATTAAATACAAAATACACATTTGGTAAAATTATATTCACATATTATCGATTTAAAAACTAAACACTAATAGTGTTATTAATATTGTTACCATTAATATTATAATAATATAATGTAATAATTATAATATTATAATATAAATTACATAATTATAAGTCTATACATTATCTGAAAATGTATAAAAAAGCAAAAACTAAACTACACTAAAGTACTTTACATACAAATACACATTTAACATTATACATCATTATATATTTAAAAGTAAATAAATTAATATTTTAAATATTTATAAATGTCAAATAAAAGTCAAATTTAACTCTAAACATTTTACTTTTATACATATATAAAATTGTAAAATGTTATATTAAACTATTGACATGATACTGTGAATTGCACATAGATCTTTTATTAAATATGTATTTTAAAATGATTATTATTATTCTTATTGTTACTATTATTATTATTATATTATGAGTATTAAAATTATTCATTCATTCATTCTCTTTTCGGCTTATTCCCCATATCACCACAGCAATCTGAACCGCCATCTTATCCAGCATATATTTAACATGGTAATATAAGGGCAGCGGATACCCTTCCAGCTGCAACCCATTACTGGAAAACACCCACACACTCTTCCATTTACACACATACACTACGGTCAATTTAGTTAATCAATTCTCCTATAGCACATGTGTTTGGACTGTGGGGGAAAACAAGGAGCACCCAGAGGAAACCCACACCAACACTGGGAGAACATGCAAACTCCACACAGAAACACCAACTGACCAAGCTGGGACTCGAACCAGTGACCTTCTTGCTGTGAGGTGATCGTGCTACCCACTGCGCCACCATGCCGCCCTATTATAAGTATTATTTTTACTAATTTATTTGTTTAGGATTTATGAAAAAAAAAAACATGACAAAATGAAATAAATCAATAAAACATTTAGCAATACAGACTCAAAGTTCCTTGAAATCCATTATAATCTCCAGTGCAGTGGTCTATATAGCTGAATGTCCTGTGTGTGCTCTCAGTGAAACAGGATCTGAGCGTCTGCAGGGCTTTATAAGGCCACAGCTGTCTCTGCTTATAAGAAATGTAATAATGATACTAATGTGCTTCTGATTCACAGCACTGGATGCGCTTTTTGGGAACGCTCAGCATCAGGTGTCACTCGCTCTAGATGCTCTGAGTGCCCTGGATCTGGGACAGAGCTTATATCTGAGTCACCTGGGCAACCAGTCAGAAATCAGCCAATCACATACAGCCTCACCTGCCAGTCAGACTGTACATGTGCTGAGGAAGTGTTTTAGGGAAGAAACTTCAATTAGTTTTTAGTGCTAACAGTTTATTGTTCTCCTTACATGTATTTATTATGATAACTTTGCATTATTTTTCACTGTTAAGTCCCAAATACGTAGAGTAAGCACAGTTTAATGCATTTTGGTTTTAAGTGACTTAATTTTAAATGCTTTTTCAGATTATATATTTACATATGTCAATTTGCTTGCTATATTTGTCAAAGAAATGTATCCTGATTTAAAATGCTCACACCTTTGACATTAAATTGATGCAAAAAGTCTAGAAATCCATTTTAAGCTGTGTAAATATTCCATTGAATTGTATTTTAGTTTTATTATTTATTGTTTATTATTAAATATATTATTATTATTATTATTATTATTATTATTATTATTATCATCATCATCTATGTTTACTTTTAAATTTAGTGTTTGGATTTATTTCATTTACCATTAAAATGTGTAATTTATTTCCAGCTTCTGACAATTATCTATATTTTATTTCAGCTTTATTTTAAATAACCAATGGCAACTGTAACAAATGTTTTTGCATGCCATTTTTAAATATTCACAAGTAATTATTCCACTTAATTTTATATATTTTTTGTTTATTCTAACAATTATTATTCTACCATTATATATTCTATAATTATTATAATTATTATAATTATTATTTAATAATTATTGTTTATTCCTACATATATTATTAATTTTATTAGTATCTACAGAACGTTATGGATGCCGTTGACTTAATTGTGTGTAATTATTTCTAAATGTAATTATTGACAATGATGAAATAATGATTTAATTAACACAAAAATGAAATAACCACTGAATGATGAGCTAAATTTGACTGGTGATGTCATTAATTCAACAGCTTAAAGGTGCTTCAGATTAAACCGCTTTATTATATTATGATCAAAGAGTGAACAGATCATCATCAGACTAAAGCTCACATCTGTGTGTGTGTTGTTTCTGTGGGTCAAACTAAAGGTCTCGGTGGCTCTCAGACAAAACAAAGACATCTCGCTCACAAAAGGCCGTGACATTTAAGAGCAACACCAAGGCCAAGCACTAAAAACAATAATCACAAAAAAACTCCACAGAGCCTGATCTGAACCTGACTGTGGTTTTGCGTGTGTTTGTAGCGCCACATGGTTATAGTGGCCACATGCTGTAACTGCACTTTTGGCAAGGTCACTGCACTGCATCAGGTAATATTCCATTCCCATTGCTCGCCCCGCCCTCACTGAAAAAAAATGGGCGGGGCTTGATGAGGAGAACATAAGAAGCTCTCGAACGCCCTCTGTCTGTCACATGACTAAAACAGTGTAGGCAGATTGAAAAAAGCTTGATTAACATATAAAACTGACTATATATTTTCTGCAACGCTCCTGTTTTTGTTATTTTACATTTGGACTTTAATTTATATTTAAAATGAACAACACTACTGATTATTTTAGAACTTCCAATTTATTTGGGGAGGAAGACTAAAAATAATAAATAAACTCAAACTAATAACAAGTGTGTTCATGATTATACATAAAAAGAAAAATCATATGCAAGCAGCATAACAAGCTGTTTTAAATGTCTAAAAAGCAATGGAAGTGAACAAGACTGAAAGACTCCAACCAAAAACAGTGAAGAAGTGAAGAATAAGGTCAATACCTTTATTTTAAAATTATTAATCATTTATTTAGCGCTCATATTTACTCAATACTTGACCCAAAACTCACTAAATGCACTGATAAGGCTACCAAATTGAATGAGTTGTAAAAGGCAGTCGCGTGAAAAAATACTACATTTATTTATATTGAATACGCTTATATTTTTTGATTAATACTATAGCTAAACTCTATATTATATGGGATCTAAAATCTCTTTGTTAATGAAGGTTTCAGCATCCTGTAGTATCATACACTCTCAGAAATAAAGGTACGCGAGCTGTCACTGGGGTGGTACCTTTTCAAAAAGTACAAATTTGTACCCAAAATGTCCATATTAATACCTTAAGGGTACATATTAGTACCCAAAAAGTACAAAAGTGTTCCTCTTAAAATTCTGAGGAACTATATATACTTTTGAGGTACCAATATGGACCCTTTAAGTACAAATGTGTACCTTTTGAAAAGGTACCACCCCAGTGACAGCTCGCGTACCTTTATTTTTGAGAGTGTAGAGAACTGGTAAACGGCAATAAATACTGTATATTCTCTATAGTTCTTGTGTTACAATGGCAACTGTAGAATCCCCACAATAGATTACTTACTATAGTTGTTGTGTTACCATAGCAACTGTAGAATCCCCACAACAGATCAATTACTATAGTTGTTGTGTTACCGTAGCAACTGTAGAATCACCACAACAGATCACTTACTATAGCTGTTGTGTTACCATAACAACTGTAGAATCCCCACAACAGATCAATTACTATAGTTGTTGTGTTACCGTAGCAACTGTAGAATCACCACAACAGATCACTTACTATAGCTGTTGTGTTCCCATATCAACTATAGAATAACCCCAACAGACCAATTACTATAGTTGTTGTGTTACCGTAGCAACTGTAGAATCCCCACAACAGATCACTTACTATAGTTGTGTTACCATAGCAACTGTAGAATCCCCACAACAGATGAATTACTATAGTTCCTGAGTTACTATGGCAAATGTAGAATCTCCACAACATATCAATTACTATAGTTCTTGTGTTACCATGGCAACAATAGAATCATAACAACAGATCAATCACTATAGTTCTTGTGTTACCATGGCAACTGTAAAATCATCACAGCAGGTTAATTCAAGTTCTTCACTACAGCGTAGCTCTCAAACACTATAGTATTGACTGTGAATTACTGTTGTAATTCTTTCATGTGCAAATCTGCGCCATCTGCTGGACGTTTACAGACAGTACAGGATTATATTCATAAATAAAAGAGTGTTTAGTCACTCACGGGGAAGAGTACGATGGGTACGGTGAGCGTCACTGCCGTCAGCACTGCCAGTCGCACCATCAGCAGCATCGTGTCGAACTTGTAGGACCTTGGTGAAAGTGTGCAGAAGCTCAGCCTCCACATGATCTGAAACACACACACACACAGAGATGAGTGTTTCTGTTTCACACGAGTGTGTGAGGGCCAGTGTGTGTGTTTGTGACATACCATAAAACGTCAGATAACCGAAGAGAGCAGACAGCAGGTACATAACCAGCATAGCCAAGATGGAGAGGTTTGAGACGGACTGCATCCTCCGACGAGAGCGACTGAAACACATACACATGCACATCAAAAACACAACCCTAACAGCTATAACACACATCTGAGACATAGGGGGTGAGATGCTAAACGTAATTAGATTGTTATCCAGCTGTTGGTTTTGATGCCTAAATCTACATTATTCCCGCCATATATTAAATGGCATCTTTAGTTTTTGTATGCTGATCTGAAGCTATTTAAAACAAAAAATTATAGATTATACCTTTTTTAAAGTGTGTTATCTAGACTACAATCCTCACGCAGAAAAGCTTTATCTATTTCCACAGATTTATAGCAGGAAGGCCCAAACTCGGTCCTGGAGGGCCGGTGTCCTGCATAGTTTTGCTCCAACTTCCTTCAACACACCTGCTTAGAGGTTTCTAGCATACCTAGTAAGAGCTTGATTAGCTTGTCCAGGTGTGTCTGTAAACTTTACAGGACACCGGCCCTCCAGAACTGAGTTAGGACACCCCTGGATTATAGCATTTCATAAATTAATAAAGAGGAAACTGATAAAGAAGGAAAAAAACTTTGGGTTATTAAAGTTACATATAAAAGTAAATACCTTTAAATATAATATTCATATATAATAATTATTATTTGATTTATATACAATTCATTCATTTTCTTTACAGCTTAGTCCTTTCATTAATCCGGGGTCACCACAGTGGAATGCCAACTTATCCAGCATATGTTTCACGCAGCGGATGCCCTTCCAGCCATAACATATCACTGGGAAACACCCACACACTCCTGCATTCACACTCATACACTACAGGCAATTTAGCTTATTCAATTCCCCTATAGCCCATGTGTTTGGACTGTGGGGGAAACTGGAGCACCCAGAGGAAACCTTCGCAAACACGGGGAGAACATGCAAACTCCACACAGAAATGCCAACTGTCAACTCGAACCAGCGACCTTCTTACTGTGAGGTGATTGTGCTACCCACTGCGCCACCGTGACACCCTTATTAATAATTATATATATTATTAAACAAATCTGTTACTGGATGATAGTACTACTACTACGATTAATAATAATAATAATAATAATAATAATAATAATAATAATCACTCACTTCTTCAGTTCACTGTAGATAGGCAGAACTTCAGGATGACACACAAATGCGAAGGCGAGTATGGGAACAGTGTAAACAGTCTGAAAAACAAATATAACAAACACAATCAGGCTCTTTTCATGCACACACACTTGTACAGCTATGTTTACCGGGACTTTCTATAGACATAATGATGTTTCTACTGTACAGACTGTATATTCTCTCTCCTCCACCCCTAAACCAACCCTCACAGTAAATAATCTGCACTTTTACATTCTCAAAGTAACTGATTCGGTCTGATTTAGGAGCCATTTTGATCATGGGTACTAAAAACAAATGCCCACACAAGGTCAAAATGTACTGGTATTGCTATACTTGTGGGGACATTTGATCTTCACAACATAAGCAATACAGTTGAAGTCAGAATTATTAGCGCTCCTGTATATTTTCCCCCAATTTCTGCTTAAATAATAGTTAATAACTCATCTCTAATAACTGATTTCGTTTATCTTTGCCATGATAACAGCACATAATGTTTGACTAGATGTTCGTCAAGAAGTCAATGTATAATAAGCTAATAATATTGACCTTAAAAATGGTTTTCAAATTAAGAACTGCTTTTATTCTAGTCCAATAAAACAAATCAGATTTTCTCCAGAAGAAAAAATATTATAAGGAAATACTGTGAAAAATTTGTTAAACATCATTTGAGAAATATTTGAAAGAAAAAAGGAGGGCTAATGACTTCAACTGTACAACACACACGCACGCACGCACGCGCGCGCACACACACACACACACACACCACACACACACACACACCACACACACACACACACACACAAACAATCCTCATCATTGACCTGTGAGTTGAAGATGAAGTATTTGGGTGTGCACATGTCCTGGTGGTCCTCCGGGTGAGCGCTGAACTGCACCGAGTCATGGAGAGGTGTGTGTGGATCCACAGCATTCGCAGCCGTTTCTGACATGTACGCCAGAGCCGAGGCATTGTGCAGACCATACAGAGCTATGGCATCCGATCCATTTATGCTAACGTTTGAGCCGTGCTCGAAGAAGAATGGAAGAGGACACGGCAGAATCGTCTTCTTGTAGATCAGCTGACAAATACAACATGAATTCAATTAGAAACAGCTAAAATATATGCAAATGACAATTAGATTGATGAAATATAATGCATTATGACAAATATATGCAATTATTAATATATATAAAATGCATAACATTATTCTGGAGGTCAACAGCAAGAGCTTACAGTTAAGTTTATTGCAGAGAGAATAAAAAGACATGCTGTTTCATTATTGCTACACTGGTTGGAAAATTATAAATAAGAAAAAAAAATCCTGAATAAAAACAATATTTTAGTCTATTTTTTTATCTCACACGTCAAATAAAAACAATTCATGATTAAAATAATTTAAAAAATAATGAATAACACGAAAAAAATAATTCAAAACACGTAACAGGACATTGCAGAACTAAAAGCGAAGCAAACAAAGCGAATCAGCATCAGTAAACGTACCACTCCCAGGAAGAAGACCATACAGGAGAGAGAGAAGCCGCTGGTGTAGCCCAGATACCCTGCAGGACACAGCAAACATTCAGAAACACATCACAACATCCTCACAAAACTCTCTCTGATGCTCCAAAGCAAGACTCACCTAGGTTTTTCAGCAGAGACAGCGGTAAAATGATGCCGATGGACACCAGCACCACCACGTAATTCCCATCCAGATACCATTCACTGCACACAGAGACAAATGATCAGAACAGCACACTATATAATTATGACTTGATTAATCCAACTAATCATTAACCCTAATCATTACCCAGAACTCTCCTCCAGTCCGAGGAAAGCTCGAATCACCTCCGGCAGCTCGTATTTGACAATGAAACAGGTAGCTGGACATGGCTGAAGACAAACAAAACACATTAAAACACAATTATTCACCCTTCAATTTTAATCGTAATAATGTCTTTCGTCTTTGCCATGTTGACATTATATAATGATATTCTTCACGATACTAATATTCAGCTTAAAGAGACATTTAAAGGTTGATTAGATTAACTAGGCAAGTCATTGTATAACAGTGGTTGTTTTGTAGACAATCCCAAACATTTAAGGGCGCTAATAATATTGACCAAAGTAAGGTAGAAATTATAACGGCTCTATTAAACACCACTTGGGAAATATTTGAAATAGAATGAAAAATTCACATCATATAACATCACTCATGCAACAAAAAAGCCTATATATTCACCTCCTATGTTCTGCAGAGTATAGACCCAAAGCTGCCATTTTTTCCAGGCCATCCAAACGCTCTTTCTCCAAGCGTCTCATAGATCAGCGAGCCTGTAGTGAGAGGATATTCAATATGAGTCAATTTTTGATATTAATATATATATATATATATATATATATATATATTATATTATATATATATATATATATATATATATATGTATGTTTGCGATCATTAGACAAACTCACCTCCTTCTTTGGCCGTCACTAATAACAGATGAACGGAATATAGTGAGAGGATAGCGACTCCCAGCAGGAGGATTCTGGGAAAACAAGAAAGAAACATCAGATTATATAAATATTTGGGTTCACAAACACAAAGCTAACCAACTGATAGAAAATGTATAATGTATAAACAAATACAAGCATAAAAAACACTATATATAGAAATGTTATAGAATTTTTATTTCTGGAAGACTTTAATCAGTGTCTCTAATATTGTAACAGGGATGTGACGCTGACAACAGGGGTGAGGATCCAAATGCAGGGTTTTATTAACAGGATGATCAGGCAAGCGATGATCAACACAGAAGCAAACAGTTGTAATCCAAGTCATAATCAAAATAACAGCAGGTCGGCGCCAGTGGTGTAGTGGTGTAGTGGTTAGTGCGTCGACACATGCACTCAGGTGCTCACGGTGAACCAAGTTCAATTCACGCCTCACCGTCCTATGCCGATCCTTCCCCTCTCTCTGCTCCCCATGCTTTCCTGTCAATACTCTCTACTGTCCTATCCATTAAAGGTGAAAACCCCCCAAAAAATGTTTAAAATAATAAATAAAAAATAACTGGCAGATGGTCACACGGTAAGCAGCAGACAACTTAAAACAAACAAGGTGAGAATCAAAAACACGGCAAAGCAAGACAAGGTAACGCGTTGTAATGTCACTAAACAGATAACAAGCCTCCGCCACGACTGTGTGTTAGTGTGCTGTATTTATACTACAGTAATCAGTCAAAAAGCAGCTTTAGCTGTGAGTGTCTAATCAATGTTGACTTGGGAGCAGGTGAGTGTGTGTGTTGCATGACTGGATCTGTAGTCCATAAACCGGTAGATTTGTAGTTTGTGTGAATGTTTTCCAGTGATCTATGGTGTTTAGATCGCTGGTGATTGTGACAATATCTCCTGTTAAGTAACATGTGGTGAGGTTTATTTCTGAAGCAGTTTTTTAAGTGCAGAGGACAATCATATATATATATATATATATATATATATATATATATATATATATATATATATATATATATATATATATATATATATATATATGAACAACGATATGCTAATGATTACAGATGACCGGCTTTCTCACAAGAAATGTACTGTAGTAATTTATTGTAAATAATTATTTTTTTTTTAACCATATTATAGTAATAATATAGTTATATTGCTATGGTAACGCAGAGTTACAGTTTATGAGTTCACTATAGTAAATACTACAGTATATGAGCACATTCAATAACAATGAGTTGTAAATAAGCAGATAAACGAATGAATAAACAAATTTAAATTGTAAATAAACTGAAGTACATTACACTTTACTATAGTATTTTGTACGGTTTGTATGTTCTCCCCATGTTGGCGTGGGTTTCCTCCGGGTGCTCCGGTTTCCCCCACAAGTCCAAAGACATGTGGTACAGCTGAATTGGGTAATCCAAAAGTGTATGAGTGTGAATGAGAGTGTATGAGTGTTTCCCAGTGAAGGGTTGCAGCTGGAAGGGCATCCGTAAAACATATGCTGGATAAGTTGGTGGTTCATTCCGCTGTAGCGACCCTAGATTAATAAATGGACTAAACCGAAAAGAAAATGAATGAATAAAACTAAGTGCTCACAGCCCCCTCTGCTGGTGACAATAATCAGCACATGTTTAGCTCTGGTAAGTTTTCAGGTTTCAGCACATTTAGGACCTGGTCTGGATCAACAGGCACAAACCAGCTACAGCTCACCGTTAACTACCCATAAGCCCCTGCTGCGTCTGAGCGAAGTCTCAGCTATAGAGACAGACTAAATGACAGAATGATGCATGGGTGAAAATGGGTTAATGGTGGTTGGGTCACTGGGACACCGGCCCTCCTGCAGCGTACAGACCAGAGAATAACCCATCTGACACCCTCACTGGAGAATGAAGGAGACACGCTGGCCTGAACACCCCTCAGGTGACGCTTCGTGCTGTAGGTGTGTGTGTGTGTGTGTGTCATTTCTCCTGCGATGGTGGACAGTGGGACTGCAGCCGAACACAGCTGACTGCTGTCAGTCACACTGCACGCACACACATACATACACATACACAGACACTGACATTCACACATGAACAGAAACACAGACACACAAATTCATACACACATACTGTACACAACACACATACATGCAAACAAACAATGACATGCATATGCACATACATAGCCACAGACATACTGTACACACACATACACTTATACATGCCTGGACACATATATACACTCAGATACATCTATACTCACACAGACACACACACATTCATACAGAAGTAGACACACACCACAGCTGCAGACACACAAATAAATAGACACAAAGACAAACATACTGTACACACACACTTACTGTACACACACACACACACACACACACACACACACACACACACACACACACACACCACACACACACACACACACACACACACACTCATTCCTTTTACTTAAGTAACTAAAAAAGAATACTGAGAAGATTTCTATGATATTTATATCTACAGACAGTTATACATGACAAACTTACACCTCTTAACAGCAACAACAAAATACCTCCTTCAATTAAGCTTTTTGGAGTATATTTGACAGCTTTTTTGGTCCCTTTTGGGTACAAACTGTCCCCAGAAATGGTCAAGTGGGTCAAATACACACACACACTCACACACATATGTTTTTAACCCCTCAGTGAACAGCAGACACAGGGCTAAATATAGGCGTATAGTTGATTAGTGTTATGTGCAGTTTAGCATGTCCCGCAGTCCCTGACACACCGGCGTCTGCTCTGCATTCTCTGATAACAAACTCTCAAGGGCTTTCTGGAAGTTCTGCATTCACTGCACACTTCAGTACTCTCAGTACTCTCTTTTACAACCACTACAGACATTTATACGTATTTACAGTCATATTTAATGTCATTTCATCCATTATTTTAATGTTAATGTATGTACTAACATAAAGAATGAACAATTCAGTAGTTATTACATATATGATTATGTAAGTCAGTAAAAATAAAGTCATTCAGTTATTTTTAACTCAGTGCATTACCTAATGTTGACAGACAGACAGATAGAGAGATAGACAGACAGACAGATGGATAGAAGATAGAGAGAAGACTGATAGACAGACAGACAGATGGATGGACAGACTGTCTGTCTGTCGGACCAACAAATGGATGGATGGATGGATGGATGGATGGATGGATAGATAGATAGACAGGTGGATGGATAGATAGATAGACAGGAGTGGATAGATAGATAGATTAGATAGATAGATAGATAGATAGATAGATAGATAGATAGATAGATAGATAGATAGATAGATAGATAGATAGATAGATAGATAGATAGATAGATAGACAGGTGGATAGACAGACAGACAGACAGACAGACAGACAGACAGACAGACAGACAGACAGACAGACAGATAGATAGATAGATAGATAGATAGATAGATAGATAGATAGATAGATAGATAGATAGATAGAATAGACAGACATATAGGTGGATAGACAGACAGACAGACAGACAGACAGACAGACAGACAGACAGACAGACAGACAGACAGACAGACAGACAGACAGACAGACAGACAGACAGATAGATAGATAGATAGATAGATAGATAGATAGATAAGATAGATAGATAGATAAGATAGATAGATAGATAGATAGATAGACAGACAGACATATAGGTGGATAGACAGATAGACAGACAGATAGACAGATAGAAATGACACTCTTAATGCGGGTCGTTCTAGTATCTGCATTCCAGGATCTGTGTTATGACTGGCTGAACTCATGCAGATGAGCTCTAGTAATGTGGGAAATGTTGGCACACACTCACATGAACAGGATGATGCCAGTGTTGGCCATGGCGAAGGACAGACCCAGAATCCCACTGCCCATGATGGCGTTACTGAGGTTAAAGACCGACATGCCAAAGGAAGCATGACCCGGGTGCTGTGAGAACGAGAGAGATGCTATCAGCAGCTGTTATGTAGGACTGAAGAGTTTATTCTGTGATAACAACCGACTGGATGTGCATTATACTGATTATTACACAAAACTATTAGACACAAAACGTTAATCTGAGCTGTAGTCATTCATTAGCTCTTTAATTAAATGCCACACCTTGCTGAAAGATGGACCCTAGTTAAGTCTTTAAATGTGACTTTAAGCTGAATACTAGTCTCTAGCAAAATAGCTAGTAAAATATCATGTACTGTCATCAAAAGAAACTCGTTATTAGAATGAGTTATTAAATATATGCTTAAAATGTGTTTCCAAAAAGATTAGCACTTGAGAAATACATAAAAATAAATAATACAGCTTATAATGTCATTATTGAGGCATCAGAATCAGGTATGGTGGAGTGAGGGGTTTAATAAACATAATGAATGTGTGTTTTTAGAAGTAAAATCGTACATATTCTTCATTATATTCCTCATATTTCTTCTTTCTTCATCAACCCGTTGGTGAGAAAACTTCTGACTCTCTGCATCATCTTCATCCAGAAATTGGCTGTAGAGCACAACACACACACACACGTTACTTTACACATATATCGTATGCTATTAAAGATACGCTCCTGATTCATGTGTCACAGTGTCTGTGTGTGTATCAGGAGAGTTTCAGGGTTAAACACACAGCGCAGAGGACTCTGACCTGTTGATTGTGGCCTTTTCAGAGTCCATGTTCTCTCTGTAGCTGTCGTCCACACTGCTCTCATCCTCCATCTCTGCGCTCACTTTCTTCAGTTCCATTCGCTCCATCTTTACAGCTGATTATTAGGTTACGCGCTGGGGAAAACAACTGAAAACAAAACCACAGATTATTAGTTTAGAATCTATAATAAGAGGAGATTCTTCATGTATTCATTCTAAGTTTTTTTTTGTAAATGCGTCTAAATTGTGGCAGGTTAACTTGTGTTTATGACCAGCGACCTTGAACCTGTTCAACACAACAAGATTTGGAGCCAAAGGTATTGACTGAACATCTGAACTTGTGGTGATAAATGGATCAATATAAACTCAAAACACTAAACAAATCTGAGCTGTTCCAGTTTAACCATGGTAAACGATACCCCGCTGTTTCATTCCACCCATTTTAAGGTTGAGTTCAAATGTAAAAACTAAATATATAATGATTATACTTTATGGTGATATTTTGAGATTCATATGTGCAGCCGGTTTTATTTAAAATCAAAATAACGAAGCACCTTTCAAGCATTTATTATACTAAATAGTAAATCATTATCTTAAAATAAGCACTGCAACATGGTTATTTGACATTTATTATTATTTTTTTCCCAGCAAAGAAACCCCAAGATCAATATTTTAAGATTCATAACGTGTTTTATTTCAAAATCTAAATAATGAAGCATCTTTTAAGTATTTAATTACTGCATATCTTAAAGTAAGCATTGCAAGAGGAGTAATTTATGTTTATTATGTTTTTTCCAGCAAAAAAAACAAAACAAATATATTTAGTTTAAATAATATGAAGATGGTTTTTTTTCAAATCTAAATAATAAAGCACCTTTCAAATATTTACTGCATTATCATAAACTAGTCAGATTCACGTGGCTATTAAAAAATTGTAATGATTATTTACATTTTATCAGCCAAAAAATAAATATTTGGTGTAATAAAAACTGTAAAACCCCTTTTATTCAAAATATAATTAATGAACACATTTTTAAGTATGTAATTACTGGGTTGTTGTGAATTGTCAGATGGTATTTGTTTAGTTTCAGCAAAAATAATAATAATAATAATAAAATGTGTTTTAAAAAAAAAAACATAAAAAAAACACATAAAAAAAATAAATAAAAACAATAAAATAAAATAAAATAATCAAAAATTCTGTAAATGATTCTTTAACTGAACTTATATGATATATTATTATATAATAGTGTTTCTGGGTCCATCTTAATAAGTCATTTATAGTTTGTCCTGATGAAACCAAACAGAGATAAATGTTTAAAAGATATAATTATTGACATTTTGTTGGTTCTGTGCCCAAGGACTGCTGTTGATTTCCAACATGCGTTTCAGCGGTGATCAGTGAACACAGATCAGCATTACTGCACCACAGAACTTACTTAAACTATAAATTAAGCCTTGCATTTATTGTTTTTGGCATTTTATGAACTAAACGACACCAAAAAGTCTATTGTGATGATGGTTTATAAAAAGCATCAAGTAACAGTCAAATTTATTTACCAGTTTAATCTACGAGCATGTGCATTCTGTTTTAATACCCACATAAAAAATGTGTACATTTTATTTAATTGAGCTATTGCATATTATTAAACCAAAAACAACTACTCTTAATCGCCAAGAAGGTTATTTTCTATCATTTAATTACATTTCTTGACATATAAATTCTATTTTAGATGTAAAACATCTTTTTTTCTACACTGAGAAAAGTGTTGCATGCAAAAACTATTGCAAACAATTTATTGTGTTGAATTTAAACAAACAAATTAAATTTAATAATGTTCAACTTAATTTGTTTGTTTAAATTCAGCCCAAATAAATTGTTTTAAAACCACTTAACGTAAAAAAAATTGAGTAAATCCAAGGAATCATCTTTGAATAATTTTTTTCAGTATACATCCACTGTAAAAAATGCGGGGTTGTTGCAACCCAACATTGGGTTGAATATGATCAAACCCAATGCTGATAAAACTATTTTCTATTAAATGTACATTGCAGTTTTTAACCCAACAGTTGGCTTTTGCATTATATTATTCAACAAAAAAAACATTTCTTAATCCTCAGTTTTTTTATTATTAATTAAGTGTCTTTACATATAATTTCTACATTAAATGTACTAAATCTTTTTTCTCTCTATACCCACTCTAAAAAATGCTGGGATACTGCAACCCAGTATGGACAAAGCCAATGTTGGATAAAAAAATTCTTTTAAATGTACATAGCAGTTTTTA
This sequence comes from Danio aesculapii, assembly GCF_903798145.1. NCBI lineage: Eukaryota > Metazoa > Chordata > Actinopteri > Cypriniformes > Danionidae > Danio > Danio aesculapii. Next base: position 58,432,205 of record NC_079438.1, read on the forward strand.
ACCCAACAGTTTGATTTGTCCATATTCGTCCTGCCTTTGGATTACAGCAACAAAAGGTTTTGTTAGTTTATATTAGTTTTTTCCACATAAATATTTCAATTCTTTTTAACTCAAATAAATAATAACAATGTCCAATATACATTCCATTTCACAGCTTTTCAATGTGTTGTTTTGTCCTTTGGTGGTTAAAGATGCTTGTTTTGCTTTAATATAAGACATCTAAACATTATCATGTGTAATAATTAAACTTCATCAGGTAAAAGTAGCCCAAAATCCTAGAAACATCTGTTTGAAAAAAGGTTGACAAATAATAACACCAATCTTCATCCAGAAAACATTTTCTTCAGCAAACGTACAGCATGTTTTACTGCATGTTCTTGGAGCTTTGAGCCTCCAGTCTCAGATCTGTAACCACTAACTCAGTTTAAGTGACGTTTTATCATCACAATCACAAACACACACTCGTCACCATTGCCCAATTCACAATTTATTCCAGTGGAGAGCTGCTGTTTTCCTCCAGCTCTCCATAAAGGCTGTTTGTTGAATGTTTGGGTTGAGGACTCAAGTATCTGTGCGTCTGATCCACTCCGTGACGCATGAACTCTGGAAATCAGACGCGTTTAGAGCTGCTCAAACACACACCTGTTATGAGCACACAACACGCACTGGCCTCAGGTCAGCTATTTCCAGCAATAACCATCCCCAAAGAGACAGAGAACATTGCATAAGGATTAGATGAGCCAGTTTATAAGCCAAAACACCGCCAAACCATTCTTACACCCAATTACCCACAATCCTCCACTTCACCCACACAAAGCCCTCATTGATAGGATTCATAAACGCGGCCAGAGAGGCCACTGCACTATAGACTCATGGAAAGCTGAAAATCTTCCACAGGCCTACAGGACTGAGAGTGCGACACGTTTACTGGATTCACACATGACAACGCTTTTACACTGGGAACGTTCTGGTAAGGTTATTTATGGTAACATTAATAAAACATTCATAAAAATTCAATCCATTACGCATCATTTTTGGAATGTGTTCCTTCTAGAAAAGACGTTCTTTGATGTTCTTTAAAAATGTTTAGAACATTCAGAGAACATTCCGAAGTGACGTTTCCATGAGGCTGTGAGTCCACAGACAGCTTTTCTCTCGAGATGAACGTTTGTTTTCTGTTGTTGACGGTGTCACTGTGTTTTTTGAGCGCTCAGCTTTTTTGTCAGCCATTACAAGTAGGCTTGTCATGATAAGGAATGTTTGTTGTGCGATATATTGTCACAGAAATTGTCACAATACTCGATATTCTTGCCATTTTGAGGTCACTTTATGCCACTGATTATATACTTACTTACTCCCAGGGCCGTTTATACTGAAGTTGATATTTAGTTGCACCATGTCCATGTTTCGTAACCCCCAACCTGGAGGACCAGAACATATACTCATACACTACGGACAATTTAGCTTACCCAATTCACCTATAGCGCACGTCTTTGGACTTGTGAGGGAACACCCGGAGAAAACTCGAACATAGGGAGAACATGCAAACTGCACACAGAAATGACAACTGCATTATATTAATACAAAAAGATATAAACACTGTAAAATACGTATCATTCTTAACATTATTTCGATTTTATCATTTGATGTTAAGAAGGTAAATGTCCTATTATATATACTATTAAACGTTGTATTAGGTTTATGCCCAAATATAAACTTTGACACCGGTGAGGTAGAACGTAAATGTCATTGTAAAATGGCTTTAACGTTAGTTGTAAATTCGTAAATATATAATGCAATTGCAAAACTGATTGAGGTCATCTCCAAGTTTTGCATAATAAGTCGATGTTTTGATTATTGTGACAGGCCTAATTAGAAGTTAAATAATGCAACGATTATTCATAACACTTCTGAGCCAACTGTCCAATCGAATTGGAGATACCACCCAATGGTCAACAAATAATAAGATTAACAAATAAATAAAAAAGACTTTCGACTTGTAATAGTACAGCAGGGATACTCTGTATCATAGCAACTGACTAAAAAATGCAGCACTGCAAAAAAGATCACAGCTGAGCATGGACACACACCTAACAGGGATCTGGTCTTTATTCTTAAATCAATTACGCATCATTTTGGAATGTTCTGCTCTGCTCCTTTAGAAAAGACGTTCTTTGATGTTTTTTAAAAATGTTTAGAACGTTCAGAGAACATTCCGAAGTGACGTTTCCATGAGGCTGTGTTGTCAATGGTTTTCTGTTGTTGTCAGTGGTAGAGCTGTGCTTTTTGAGCACCTGCAGCATAGCAAGACTCTGACTTTTGAACGTTTTTTTAGGGTCACTCAGCATTTTTTCAGCCATTGCAAGTTTAAATATGCAGCGCTCATCAATTTTGAGCCAGCTGTCCAATCATAGTGGAGAAGGGGCAGGACAATTCCAGTCAACTGTCAACTCACAATCTGATAAAGACTTTTAACTTGTAATGATAAAGCAGGAATATCATAGCAAGCAACTGGAATAAATGATGTGCTGCAAAAACGATAACGTCATTTTTAAAACAGCGCTTGCTTTTCTGCAGTTGCCACACACCCTTAAATGATCTGGGCTTTGTTCTGAAATCCATTATACATCATTTTTTAAAATGTTTTACTCTGAAATGTTGTTTTCTCTTTTGTTTTTTAAAGTTTTTATATTTGTTTAGAACATGCAAACATTCTGAAATAATGTTTCCATTAAAATACATTAGAGAAAGTTTTCTAGGACCTTCATCTTGGAACAATGGAACAATGGCGACAGCAGTATAAAACACTAAAACAAGGCATGTGCGAAATAAATGAAAATTCGATGCCAAAAACTGAAAAGACTTTGTCATAATTATTATGTATTATTTGATTGAACAATGTAATTGCACTACTAAAAAAAAAAACACAAGCCAATAAAATAACCACATCTTATTGACAGTAATATTTTATTGTCAGTTCACGAGTTTAAAATTAATTTTACCAGCACTGCCATGACAGCACTATTGTTAACAGTTGATGCAAAGATAAGTATACATGTACATGAGTAGAATCTTGAACTGTGAAAATGACGTATGCACAATCACCGGTGCACTGTTCCTGCGCTTCAACACCATTAAAATTAATGAGTTTCATAGCACAGTGAATTCTGTGTCCGGTGTGAAAGCCCCTTCAGAACGCACAGTGATAGCTTTTTTGGGTTCATATTTTTTGTGTTTTCTCTTAAGCAAAAAAGAATAGGTGGCTGAAAATTGTGTGTATCCCTAAAACATCAAAGTTTAAAGTGACAATTATTAACAATAATAATCAAAAAGCACTTCTGCCGATATATATATATTTTAATAATCTTAGCTATTTTAATCTTAAACTATAGCTGTTAAAACAAGCAGCTCTTGCAATCACAGATTAGAGTTAGTTTTATAATCATAGTTAGACTGTTTTGAGTTAGCCAATGTGAAGATAATGGAATAAATGAAGGACCTTTTACAGGGTTATCAAAAACAGCCATTGCTACATAGACTGTAATAATGCTGGGTTCCACACAATTCCTTCATGTTGTCTCAACACAAAGTTAACTTGATTGTTTTTACAAATTTAGTGGACTGAACATAAAACAATTAAGCTCTCCCAAAAAAACTCTAGAATTTTGTTGATTCAGCTTAAATAAGTATTTGAATCTTTTTTTGAGTGTATATCCATTGATATATATATATATATATATATATATATATATATATATATATATATATATATATATATATATATATATATATATATATAAATAAAGTATTCCTCTTTTTTTTCCACCTGCTAACTGACAAAACAAACTCAACACTAGCATTAATGAACTCATACCACTTTTTCTGCACTGTTGCTGTGGCTTCTAGGAACATAACGTTTCAGAACAAACTCCCACCCTGTTCAACCAGACTAACCTGAGATAAAAGCCTCGAACAAACCCAAACACGACCAAACACACCTTTAACACCAGCACAGTTAGAGTTTATTTCAGGCTCTCTCTCTGACTCTACAGTACGCATGACTGGAAAAATACAATATTAAATACTCAAGTCTACACCAAAACAAAGACATTTAATGGAGAACTAATCAGATAATAATAATCAAGCATTTCCATCTTCACAAGCCTTTAGATTTCAATCTGAAACATTCAAACAATTAAACACAAAGTGCAACCAAAGTCTACCTATCCAAGGTCACACAGTGCGCTCACAAGAACTTAATTTCACTATTCCTGCTTCAAAGTCGACTGTTTTATGCAGTGTGTTGCTTGACTTGCCGTTTCTTTAAGCAATTGTGAAATTAACAAGCAATTTCAAAGCTAACCTAGCCTCTACAGCAACTTTTTTTTTTTGTTGACAAGTCGCTGTGGTGAAAATCTCCAAGCAGCTGGAGTGTTTTACGACGAGAAACACTCGCTCTTCAAAGAGAATGTCTGTGTTTGTACTTCAACCAGCATTCTTCAACAAGCTGGCTTGGACTAACACAGACCACACACACACACACACCACACACACACACACACACACACATATATATACACATATATATATATACACACACACACATACACATATATGCTTACACCATAAACCACTAGCACCCAATCTAGCTGTGAACTCCATTATAATATTGTAATAAAGTGTTTTTACTTACTATGAGAGCCTACACCATAGACCACTAGCGCTAAACAACAAAATGCACACACTTTTAAACATCTTCTCAGCTGCAAACCCATTACAATATAATAATAATGTGTTTTTAACTCACTATGAGTGCCTACACTATAAACCACTAGCACCAAACAACCAAATACACACACTCTTAAACATTTTCTCAGCTGTAAACTCACTATAATGTAGTAATAACATGTTTTTTACTCACTATGAGAGCCTACACCAGAGACCACCATCACCAAACAACCAAATGCACACACTCTTAAACATTTTCTCAGCTGTAACCTCATTATAATGCAATAATAACATGTTATTACTCACTACGAGAGCCTACACCGTAGACCACCATCACCAAACAACCAAATGCACACACTCTTAAACATTTTCTCAGCTGTAATCTCATTATAATGTAGTAATAACATGTTTTCTACTCACTATGAGAGCCGGACTGACGCTGAACCCTAGTTGCTGAACACTGATGAGTTTCTTTTTAGCCCTGGAGGTGAGTGGCAGATTTAAAGACCTTTGGGAGGGCCGACATCAGCCAATCAGAATGCGTCAATTGTCCGGCACCAGTGCTTAACCCCTGCCTCTTCTCCCCCCCCTCCACCTGCGTCACTGATGGGCACACGGGCTTCCAGAAATTAGTTGGAGATAAGGAGACGAGTTGCATCAACTTGTGTTTGCACTGGGGTAAAAATCTGGGGTCGTTGGATGCAGATATTAAAAAAACAGCTCTCGGACACTAAGCAGCAGCCGCGGATCTGAATATGCTACTGCAAACACTCATACAGACACGCATGATGGGGTCACTGATCAATATGAAAGCTAGTTTCCGACACGCAATTAAATATAAAAGCGGGAACGATGTTAGAGACTCTAAATTTTCTCAAAACTTTTCTCAAATATAAGTTTGTAGCTCGTAAATGCAAGATAAAAACTTAATATCAAATAGACTCATTTATTAAACAAAATTCTGAGTTTACAAAACTATTTACAGATAATTACGATGACTATTTCAGTTTCTGATGTTTTTATTTTCTCACAACTGCAAGTTTAATTTGGACATTTGTTTGTCGCAACTGCAACAGAAATTAAAGTTTATTAAAGAGTTTATTAAAGTAAAATTAGTTTAGCAGAATTCTGACGTTACAAACAAAACATTTAAAGATAATTAATAATATAATTATGACAATTTTAATTCTACAAGACACTATTCTTTCAGTTTCTGATATTTTTATTACACCAACCAGCAGTCGCAGACTGAATATGCTACAGCCAACACTCATACAGACACGCATGATGGGGTCACTGATCAATATGAAAGAACACAATTAAATATAAAAGCTGGAACGATGTTTAAGACTTTTCATTTTCCCAAAACTGCAAGTTCATATCTCACAATTCAAGCTTTTTTCCTAAATTTGGGAATGTGTTCGTTGTAAATTGCAAGGTATAAACTCATCACAGAGATTTCATAAATATTAATAAGACTTTAAACTATTTTTTAAACAATTCTGAGTTTATTATGGGACAAAAAACTAAAAGATAATTACAACTTTCACAATTCAGCAAAAAATCTTACAATTATTATCTCACAATTGCAAATTCATATCACACAACTTGAGCTTTTTTCTAAAATATGTAAATGTGTCATAACTGCATGATATTTTTTCAGAAATAATAGTAGAAATGTTTTTCCTCTGAATTTTACCATGGAATAAAAAAATGTCATGCAATTTTAACATTAATGTTTATTGTAACTTTTTCTTTACTAATATAACTCCACAATTCTGACTTTACATCTCACAATTGCGGCCTTTTTTACTTTAATTTAAGAATTAAAAACTTGTAATAGTAATTTTATATTTAAAGAAATGTACATTTATTTATTTATATATCTATTGTTTCTTTCTATCTATTTATTTCTCTCAAGTAACAGTTCCAGTTGAAATACTGAACACACTAGTCTAATTACTTTCTAAGATTAACACACAGCTCATTTGTTTCCGAATTGGAAATAAAACAAGTATCGTGTTACTAAGGTGCTACTATTACAGTTTCTGATATTTAGCATCTTTTGGGAACATCTCTGACTGCCAGCTTTGAGCTTTAACCAATCCACCACATCACCAAACAAACAATCCCAGACAAACCAATGCAACCACCCAAAAAGATGCATTTGCTACCCAAAGAACTATGACAAACTATTCATTCATTATCTGCTGCAACTAAGAGTCCAATAACAATCAACTCCTACATCATGACTGCGTCTAAATGCAATCACCAATTATTGACTATTCTCAGTCAAAAAGCCAACGCTTACATGTCTTGATGCAGGTGCTCCAATCTCAAGAAGAAGAGTCTTCCTGTGGCGACTCCTTTCCTTATACGGAGACACTTTCCTAACACTTTCAACACCACCAGCCAATCAAAAGTGCTGGCTCAAGGGTCAAACAGACAACATTGCACAGAAACACAACACCTCTACCTCACACACACACTGAGCATTACACATTCAGGAAATTTTTCTTGCTGCTTGTTCAAAATACTTAATTAAAATGAGCTGAAACAACACAATTCTTGAGTTTGTTTTATGTACCATACACTTGAGTTTGTTATGCTAACTTCATCGATTTGTGTTGGGACATGTTTTTTTTTACAGTGTACATTCAGGAAAATTAGTGACTAAAATAACTTGGTACAAAATATACATAAATATTTTAATTTAACAAGAAAGAAAGCTAAAAATAAATGTGAATCTCACTCCAAATTCAACAAACACACTGAGAAGCTGTCTGAAATTATGTATCATTTAAACACTAGTTGTTTCCTTACATTGTTCATTTAAACCAATCATATTTGTAAACGAATATCAACAGTGGATTAATCATATACTGTTAAAAAAAATTGTGCTGCCTTATGGCCCTATCATAGACCCAACGCAATAAGGTGCAAGACGTGTTTGGCACGATTTGGTGCTATTTTCAGACCAGAGCAACCTTAATTTTCACGCTTTGCTTCACATTGTTGTTTGATGCCTTCTTCACCTCGGGGGCTTTTTCAGTTTATTCATGACAATCTGCTTTAGTATAATGTTATTATTATTAGTAGTATTATTTATTATTTGCATATTTATTTATTTTTGATAAAAACAAGTGTAGATTTATCCAGCTGTGGGGTTTTGGAGACGTCTGCATCACCATATGGGGCATAAGAACAGGACGTGTGTTTGGATATAACTCCGTGTTTTGACCACACTTTATTATTATTGTTCATTTATTCCTTTGCTGGAGATTAGAAATGAATTTTAGAAATAGTTTTGAAACAAATCTTTGAGCTTAACAAGCTAAATTAAATATGTAGGCTGATGGATTCCTTCGGCGGAGCGAGTTTCCACCGTTTTCTTATTCCACCCAAGTAAAGGAGTAAAGTAACGAGTAAAAGTAAAGTAAAGAGAAAGTAAAGAGGCTGAATGGAGGAGGCTCGTTCTTTATCCTCGCGCTGCAGATGCTCTGACAACCGTTTTCTCACTAGTAATGCGTTCAGTTTTTCTACTTACAAAGTCTGCCATGTATGATATGAGCCAAATGCACAATGGCGCAAAGCAACTGACTCTTAAAGGGAATGAGAGACGAGACTCTGATTGGTTTAATGCACGTTGTGCTCAAAACACAACCAGAACTCATTAAGAGAATAAGCACAACCCTGTTAGACCATGCACCGGGTCGCAGAGCATGTTTTACGGTCCTTTAAAATAGCAAAAGTAGATTCGGACACACCCTTAATGTTTTGCGGCATAAGCTTTAGACTTTATGCTTAGATCATTAAAATAGAGCCCTTAAACGTTTTAGTTAAATAAAATGAACTTTTCTAGTCATCAACTAAATTAAACTTGCTAAGTTACACAATTTAATTGAAACCTGATTAATATTAAAATAAGTTGAAGCAACATAAAAATATTTGTTCTCTTGACTTTTTATCATTACATATTTTTACAGGTGTAGCAATTTTATGTTATACTTTTATACATTTATGTAGACCTAAAATACTGTTGTGTATTACCTTTGGTTAACATTGCGAATTATTAAAAATCGCAATTGTATTAATCTATCAATACCCTGCTCCCTCTATTTAGGGGGTGGGTGGGGGGGGGATTACTTTATACACACAACTTTCCAATTTGGCCTGTTAAAAAAATTAACAAATTGCTAAGCGAAGTGTTGGCGTATAGGTTTCCTCCAGGTGCTCCACTTTCCCTCACAGTCCAAATTGTATGGGCGTTTAGCCTAGTGGTTAGTGCGCTGACATATGGTGCAGTAGTACTTCAGGGCGTCCTGAGTTTGAATCCTGGCTCGAGGGTATTTCCTGTCCCTACCCCCTCTCTCTCTCCCACTTCACTTCCTGTCTAAAATACTATCCTATGCACTTAATGAAGGCAAAAAGGCCAACAATAAATCTTAAAAAAAACATATGCAGGAATAGTTGGCAGTTCATTCTGCTGTGGCGACTACTGATGAATAAAGGCACTAAGCCGAAGGAAAATGAATGAATAATTGTTTGCAGTCTGATGCAACAGCTGAGTGACAAACTCGTCTATATACAGTACTTTCTGTCCAATCTAAACTATTACTTGTATTTTCCCCCAAATTAATGAAATGCCATCACTGATTAGATTTATTTATTTGTGTTTTGCTATTGAAGCAAATGAGAACGCACAAAAAATCATTAGTTGAGTGTCTGTTTATCCGACTACAGTCCTTTTAGCTTCAAAGAAATGTGAAAAGTCCAATAAACACATTTGGTTCAACTCATCAGCTCATTAGCAGAGACTCCAAGGCCTGAAATAGACGGGTCAGACAAGAACCATGGACATATTTCAGAGCACCATGTACCACTGAAACAAAGTTGCCATAGAAACAGAAGCATGATGGGAGAGATGCCATTATTGAAAGCCACTCTCCGCACCCTCACCCGAAACCATGCACCCACCAAAAACTGTCCCAAACAACCTGTTTTTTCCTCATAAACCTGCAGAGTCACAGTGCTGTTATTTCTCTGAGCGCTCGACGCAGGACTCAAGTTCTCCTTCAGCTCTAAGATTATCCAGCCCGACCCTCCGTATGGCTCTAGATTACATTACACAAATATATCAACAGAGACAGACCACAGGAACCTCCACCATCCCACAAAATACTTCACCTTTACTCCATTAAATATGAAACCAGGCCTTCATGTATGTTGCATAACTGTAATTTAATAAATACAACTGTAGAAAACTGTAAAAATGGTAAACCGGAGCACGCGGAGGAAACCCACGCCAACAAGAGGAGAACATGCAAACTCCACACAGAAATGCCAACTGACCCAGTGGGGACTTGAACCAGCAACCTTCTTGCTGTAAGGAGCAAGCCGTGAGCTACCGTGCCACCATTGTTAAACATAAAGTGGCAAAAAAATGGCAAAGAAGATAACAAAGTATGCCTTTACATGACAAAAAGTGAGCTTTCAACTAAAATATAACATCTGAAGTGTTTTTAATCTTTTATTCACACAACAATTGCAATGTAAATGCCTCAAAAGCCAAACTTTTAGCTGTTTTTTAGTAAAAACCAAGCCAAACTTTTCCAATTTTAGCCCACTGCTATCTTGTAAAGTTACTTTTAAGTTTCAACACAATATATTGTTAAAAATAAAATACAATTGTTGATGAAAAGTGTTTTTTAAACAAAGCCAAACTACAAATATACAAAAAACTAAATTTTAATTTGGGGAGGTGGTGATGTTGTCAAACCGCTGCAAAAGCAAAAGTGGCAAATAAGATAACAAATGTAGTGTTTATGTAAAGAAACAACTTAAAATCTTTTTTTTTTATCTTTTATGTACAACAATTGCAATTTGAGGGCCTCAAATCCATATTTTATGTACTGTAAAATGTTTTAAAAACACAAAGCCAAACCTGTCCGGGTGTAGTCCACTGCTATCATATACACTTACTTTCAGTTTCCACACAATATATTGTAAAAACACAACAAGTGTGAAAGAATAGTGTTTCTTTTAAACTAAGTCAAACTACACATACTCAAAATTTATTTCATTAAAACATACAGAACATTAAAGAAATGTAGTAAACTTTCTTTCGATTTGCCGAGGTGGTGCTGTTGTCAAACTGCTGCAATAAGCAAAAGTGGCAAAGACAATAACAAAGTGGGTGTTTACGTAAAAAAAACTACTAAAAAAACTATTGAAAGTGTTTTAAGCTTTTATTTACACAACAATGGCAATTTAAAATGCCTCAAAAGCCAAACTTTAAGCTGTTTTTTAGTAAAAACCAAGCCAAACTTTTCCAATTTTAGTCACTGCTATTTTGTAAAGTAAGTTTCAACACAATATATTGTTAAAAATAAAATACAATTGTTGATGAAAAGTGTTTTTTAAACAACTGCAATAAGCAAAAGTGGCAAAGACAATAACAATGTGGGTGTTTACGTAAAAAAACTACTAAAAAAACAATTGAAAGTGTTTTAAGCTTTTATTTACACAATAATGACAATTTGAGGACCTCAATATCAAAACTTTGTGAAATGTTGAAAAGACAGAGCCAATCTTTTCCGATTTAAGTCCACTGCTATCATGTGCAGTTACTTTAAGTTTCCACACAACACATTGTAAAACAAAACACAATTGTTGATGACTAGTGTTTCTTTTAAACAAAGCCAAACACACATA